>NC_057796.1:330599759-330879542 GCF_018294505.1 Triticum aestivum | reverse complement strand
CTCTCTCAAACATTGTGTCTCGGTGCCTCGCTCGGTAGCCCCCTCGATATCTAGACTTCTCGCGCGCGCACAGCTGTAGTGACGATGACGCTGAACCCAGTGTGCCTTGTTTCTACCGACCTCATGTGATAGTTTTCACCCTGTTTTCTGTGAATTAACGAGGCAACCTTTTCTTTGTTACTACTAGTGAATCTGAAATCATTCGGGGCAGACATAAAATATATCACTTAAACCCAATTATCGCAGCAACTATTTTAAAAGAAATTAGCTAGCTGCCCGTGCGTTGCACGGAACATCAAGATGCATTTGTATGAGTAGTTTATCTTGTGAGAGAAAAGGTTGAATGAGGGAAGGCCTTATTTGCGAACGTGGAGAGACGTGTGGGTATATTTTAGCAAAATTGCCATAGTTTCTTTCCTATCCGTTAGATATAAATCCGACGGCCTATATTGCAGGATGGCACGCACACCATCATCACCAACTCTGTTTTCTACTCCCTCCGTCCAAAAATACTTGTCATCAAAATGGATAAAAAGAGATGTATCTAAAACTAAAATACGTCTAGATACATTTCCTTTTATCCATTTTGATGACAAGTATTTCCGGACGGAGGGAGTATTTGTCTTTTTAGAGATTTCAACAAGTGACTATGACCGGACCTTACCAACATACTCAAAAAAGTAGTCCATAATTTTGATGTTACCCTCTTTTCTTGGCGGTGCAGTGCCATCTGGATACCTCATAAATAAATCAAGGACAAATCTAACCCCTTCCTGAAAAGACGTACGGAGCAAAATGAGTGAATCTACACTCTAAAATATGTCTACATACACATCCGTATGTGGTAGTCCATTTGAAATCTGAAAGAGACAAATATTTAGGAACGAATGGAGTACATATAAGAGTAGACATGGAGATATATCTCCAGCATGGTCTACAACAAAAATGTGATGGGCTGGTTAGCGCCGGATGCTCGCAACGCGATGACATGAGTTCGAATTCTGTCTTTTAACTTTATATTTTTATATTATATATTACTCTACTTATTTAATATATACTTCTTTTGCTACTGTACTGACAGTGGAACCCACAGAGTACTTAGAATACAAGATTAAGGATGGACTTGTTTCTTTTTAACTTTCTGTACGAAGCTGTAGCCACCCTGCAAGTCACGTGTACACTGTACATGCAATTAACTTTTTATAGAGGGACAATCATACAGGCAATTAACTCAAATGGATTGGATGTCACTCTATTATTTCCAGCATAAAGAGCATCTCCAACGGCAGCCAGCAAATTTCCTCCCGCTTCCTTAAGCGGAGGACGACATCAAACGCCAGCGGCATACATTTTTACAACTCTAACCAACCAGATAAATTCGTGCAAGCACGGACTGATTTCATATAAGCATGAAGGATTTCGTATAAAAAAGCCGGATCTTCATATAAACATGATGGATTTCATTACATTTACATGAACTAAGAGGTGCCAATCCGGCTCTCTTGTATAATTAATACTCCCTCCGTCCGGAAATACTTGTCCTAGAAATGGATGTATCTAGACTTATTTTAGTTCTAAATGGCCGCCCGCGGATCCCTTTGTCTTCCTCATGCCCGTCAGACACTTGCGGGGTCGACGAAGGTCCTCGGAAGAGACAAAGTAGCAAAGAAACAACCTGAATCCACGGTCGTCGCCTCGGCGGTGGCCTTCATGGGTCCCAAGTGGCGGCGGCCTCCCGTATTCTACTTCTCCTCGATGATGGCGGCGGACACGGAGAAGCTGGCCACCAACTCGTCGCTCTCCACGCACCCGGCTTCTGTCTCTGCCTGCATGCCACTGCCGCAGGCACGGGAGGCGCGCCCACAGACACGGGAGGCACGGCCACCGCAGACACTGGTGGCGCGGTACGACGCGGCAGCGACGGCTCCCGTACCGGCGTGCTAGCCGCCGTGCCGGCGTGGAGCAACTCGCCACTCCTCATTGAGCTGAACTGGAGCGGCGAGTTGCTGAACCACGCGCCTGCTTGGGGCGGCAACTGGCTCCGTCGGGCCAAGCGAGGTTGGTGAAGCACCGAGCGGCCTCGCCCGTATCCGGAGGGCTCGGCGGGCCACCCAGCCGGGCAATATGCCGGAGAACGGCTCATCGAAAGCCATCGGAAGAGTGGAGAAAATGGTGAAGGAGGAGATGGGGGAGTAGCGGAGGGGTGCGATTCTTGCCCGCTGTTTGTCTGGCCTCGTGTAAATAGAGGGCGGATGGTAGGAGCTTGGCCGGCGTCCGGCCTCGTTTAAACTGAGGGCGGACGGGAGGAGCTCGGCCGGTGTTGCGTTTAATTCTGGCCCGCTCATGAACGGACGTGTGGCAGGAGTAGGATTCTCGGTTTGCATGCGGGTTTAACGGAGGGGTTTAATGGAGGCGCCGGGCGTGCAGCGGGCGGCGCAGTACTATTCGATTCGACAGCAGTAATGAGCCGTCAAATCACAAAGGCCCTCGCCTCTCGTGAAACCGACCGAGCTAGACTGCCCCGCCCTCTAGCCTTTTAAAAATGTATATACTCCACTTTTGTACAGTAGTAGTATCGATGGATTGCGCCATGGAGCAAAAGTTGAAATTAAAAAAGGTGGTACATATAGAGAGCGCTCGTCGCCAAATTATGCATATAGTACTATTAAAAAGGCTTGTCACAATAATGGTGTCCAGCACAAGTGCACAACCCACCCCTCAAATAAAACTAAGCACCCTGGAATTCTTTGACAAAACTAAGCACCCTGAAATTCTTTGACAACTAAACTGCTGGCTATGTGATGTTGGCCATATATATTGTACGTATATAATGTGAAGAAACGAGTGGTAGTACTATACCAACTAAAAGATGAAATGTAAGAAATACTAGTATGTACGTACTGAAGAGTTAAAGTAACAAGAAGAAACATAACATAGTTCTGCTGGGGGCTCAGCACAACACACCCCTCAAATTAAATTAAGCACACCTGAAATTAAACTTTGCAACTATTCCGGTAGACACTGCATTAGAACCACCATGAGCAACGACACTGCCACCTTACTCGGAGTCCTCGTCCACGTCCTCGACTTCGTCCTTGTCCCTCTTCCTCTTGGCCGATACTTCTTTGCTTGAACCGCGCACTTGGCTGTTGCTCTTCATCCAACCCTTGTAGATATTGAAGCAAAGGTAGCCATCCATTGCTGCGTAGTGGATGTGCTCTATATCTAGTACATTCCGCTGCCATGCATGATGATGAAACGTGTATGGAGGCTTCTCCAGTTTACCGTACGAAGGATGAACCATGGCTCCTGCCAGGGTCAGCATTGAAGGCTGACGAGAGGACACCAGCCGATTCTTCTGGAGGTCGAAGGTGTTGCCTACAACGAGGCCTATCCGACGTAGGACTTCTTTGTCGTTACCAAAGTCTACAGTAACGAATTTTACTAGGTTGCTCTCGAGGAAGTCCTTAAAATCCTGGCACTCAACGTCAGCATGGCATATGTGGTAGACCAAGCATAAGTCATGCATGCAAACCTGGATCACGGCGGGCTTCTTCCTCTCTTCGTCCTTTAGATCCTTCTCTCATCCCAGGACTGTGGTGTACTCAACATCTAGCCCAGCGACCCACTCATCATCTGAGTCTTCGAACATGCGTCTGAAGCGAGAAAGGCATCCTTTCACCGTCACGGAAGAACGGGTGTAGATGACGTTGAACTCATCGCCGGTGATGGTTCTAACCTTGTACTCACCGCCGATCGGGGAGATTTGGGACGCCATGGATTTGGGAGGAGGGTTAGGATTAGCGGAACTGCCGTAATGTGAATGGACGGGACGACTAGGAGCGAACCGCCGTAGTATTGAAGGATGTGCGGGGACGAGTAGGAGCGAACTGCCAGCGTGCGAACGGCAGGGTAGTGGCTTTCCATTCTCCCATGATACGGGCTTCCGAGAGCCCTTGGATCTGAGATCGAACGGTTGCATGGCGTGATTCTAGACCTATGGGTGAATATCCTATCCTGGAGGGTTATTCTGTAAATTTTCAGCAACTTAGCATGCGACCGTTTGATCTCAGATCCAAGGGCTGCCAGCAGCCCGTATCGTGGTTGCGCCTACCACGACCGTCGCGTCGCTCGTGCGGTCGCGCCCTTGGAGATTTAACACGGTGCGTTAGGCTATCTGATGTTGGCATGTCATACATGGTCATCACTTAGTCACTCATACTACAACAAGGTTTTGGCTATAAGGTTGGCTATAAGTGTATTTTTTTACTTCTCTCTATCTCTTTCTTCGTACTCCCTCCGTCCCATAATATAAGAACGTTTTTGACACTAGTGTAGTGCCAAAAACGTTCTTATATTATGGGACACAGGGAGTACTAGTATTTATTGCATTTGCCAAGGAGTGACCTCTTCCAATGAAATGGTGTTGCTAAGTTTGCTTCATTTAATTAGCTATAGACTCAAAATTGTCTTTTCACCTAGGTACACGCGCTTAGCACCGTTTCTTACTTGGGTCACCAAACTAGTCTCTCTCTTCTTGATTAACTTGCCACATCAGACTTTATGCCTATGTGGAAAGCTTAAGCACCTGTAGGAGCAAGTAAGTACAATAGTGCGCTTTACATGGCATTTTTGCATATGTGGAGGAAAGAGAGGCAAGGAAAAAGTGGAGAAGTGGGCTCTCATGCAAGAGCCAGCCTCTACTACATGGTGGAGCATTGGGAGAGGCACCTATATGGAGGTGGTCAGGAATCGGGAGACTCACGCCGGTCGTAGCGTCGCCGTTAAAATGATAATGGCAAGTCAAATCACGAGGCCCCACCTGTCCAGCAGTAACTCGCTGTCAAATCACACAGCCCTACGTTTGCAGCAGCCTACTCCCTCGTCTTCTCGCGTCTGTGTCGAACCGACTAGGCGGAACTGCCCCGCCTACCGCGCAGGAAAAGCCCGCGCAGTATACTCCCTCCGTCTAGGTGACCAAGGTGGAGAGGAAAACGAGAGAACTTAATGTTTAGTATTTGCTAAGGCTGGTTGTAATGGTACTAGCCTTAGCAATTTTGATGAGGTGTCATAGAATTAAATGAAGAAAGAGAGAGAGTTGAGTAATTTGTGTCATACATGGCAATAAGTAAAGTACTACATGATACTAATATATGATACATGGCGCAGGAGTACTAAGTATTATTAATACAGTTTTGCTAGAACTCATCTAGATGAGATATAATTTGGTCTCATTCATCTTTTATAGCCATTGGATGTGATGCTATATAAGAGCAAGTATAATAGAGCTGAGTCAGCGGGCTATAAGGAATAAACTAGTATATTTCTGCTTAGTTGGAGGAAAGAGAAGAGGAGAGAGAAGGTAAGCGGGCTCTTCGTGAAGAGCCAGCTTTAGCACGTGCTCCTAGGCACTTTGTGAGAATGAATGGTGGGCCACATAATAAAAAAGTAGTACACTCTTTTGATGTACTATTATACATATTGGCTATAAGATGGGCTGTAGATGACATGGCACTGGCTTATAGCCAGCAGCTGACTATACTATTAACCATGCTCTAAGATGCGTGTGTGCTGACGTGGGTTGTATTTGTTCTTGTGCAACGAACTGACCACTGCATGTCATGTTTGATAGTCTCAAGTCATTAAAAGCATACAAGCCCCACATCTCTTCTTGGTTGATTCCTCTATTTATGTCAAAAAATAAGAAACAACGTGAGAGTTAATGCACCACGCCTATGTGTTTACTATTTGGTTTTCGTAAGATGACTTAATACTCACCTAGACGGAGGGAGTATTCGATTTGACAGTGGGCTGCGCAGTTCCCGATACGGCTTTAATGCAGACGAGGGAGGGAGTAGCGGTTCCCGATATGTTGAACGGCCAATGCATCCTCCTTCAATTAATGCATGAGGGAAGTAATGGGAGGAGGTCTGGGAAAAGAGGCTGCACGATGTGAATGCAACGCAGTTTGCCCTCATTGCCCTCATATAAAGGCGCCCCTCCATTCCAATGCACCTACCACATCGTACGCACTTAAGCATTTGCCTAAGCACCTACACTAAGCGCAAAAGAGCTCACTCCAGACCCATGGCGGCGATGCGCGTGAGCGGCCAGCGGCTGCGCCAGATGGTCCACGACGCCGGCATGCGGCATCGCACCAAGGATCGTCTCCAGACGGTGTTGGAGACCGGCTGGTGGATGGCCGCCGTCGACGCCAACTACGACTCTCAGTTGGACCAGATGATCGTTGACACCAGCAACAAGTTCACCGTCCTCAAGAAGCTCGCGGACGACATCGCCGTACTCCTCCAGCCCGCGCGCCCGGGCTCCTCATTGCCTGCCACCCTAATCGGCCTCCATCGCCGGAACCTCTTTCAAGCACTGGTGGCCCTGCTACTGCCCGCCGACGCCACGAAGAATGTCCACCTGGAGGTCGCGCTCGCCGCGAGGCGCCTCGCCCTGCAAGAATTCGTCGACCTACACATCCACGTGTACGAGCAAATCGTGTACATAGGTATCTACAAGGCCAGTGAGGAAGCTATGACGTTGGCCTTCCTCAACCGGCTGGAAGCCTTGGATGCCTTTGCTGAGAAGCACCTCGACCTCGCCACAAAAGCCGCCGCTCCTTAGCCGCCGGTTGGTGGCCCGATGCACTAAGTTGAGGAGGAGGAGGTCATACGTTCGTGGATCCATCTTTCTTCTTGCCTTCTGTAACCACCACTGCGATCGCATCATCGTGGCCTTAATTCTTATTGTGCTGTTGCATTCTCGTTCCAGTCAATACCGACATGTGCGATCCCTTTGCTTAATTATATGCATCACTGTAACTAGTACTCCATCCGTCAATTTATAAGTTGTGCTTACCTTTTCCATCAAATTCGTGCAACGCGCGGGCATCTTGCTAGAAACACTACAATATGTCTATATAATCCGTATGTGATAGTCCATTTGAAATCTCAAAAAAGACAAATATTTAGGTATGGAGGGAGTAATATATTAGGAGTATATCAAAACAATAGTGATTTATTTCAAGTTTGTGAACAAATACTACTATTCTACTACTTTGGATCCGTCGCAATGCACGGGCACATTGCTGGTAAAAGGAAAAGGCCTGTCGCGTTTGCGTCGCACCCCCACACGCCCGGGAATCGGGAGTACAACACGGCCCGTCCGGCACAACACATAGCTTAGGGAAGGTGTGTTGCCTAGCATTTTCACTTTCATGTGGGACCGCCGTTGAGCAAACCGACACCCCGCCCGCCGCCGGGTTGGAAAACAGAAACGAAGCGAAGATCTAGCTGTAGCACGGAAGCCAAGAAATTTGGTGTCAGACGGGGCTCGTTGATAGAGTAGGAGCATTCCGTACTAGTACTACTCCTACTAGTACCAAGTTTGTACTCCTAATACTATATTACTAGTACTACCACTATACAACTAGTAGGTACGTGCACGGCACAACATCGTAGGAAAAAACGGGAAGATCTTGTTTTGGGTGATTTATCTTTTTTTCAATCAACGTAGTATGAATAATATGATGTGGGGGGCACCCATGAAGATTATGTGGCTTGGTTGCATGGCTACGGAAGGTTAGAGAAAAATAAATAGATAATGTGTTTAGAGTGCACCCCACTAAATAGATATACTTTGGATCCATTGCAACGGACCCACAAAGCCTGCCGCAGGAGTTACATTTCCCTCCCGGTGCCCACGGGACCGAACTTCAGTGGCTTAGTGCCCGGCCTATGAGTCAATGACATGCGGACCTTAAATGCGGCTGGCCCACATGTCATTCTTATGGTGTTGGCGTGGTTCGCGACTCACTCGTTCGAGATGAACCAGCCGGTGGTGGCGTGGCCCTGGCGAGGGTGCCACAGCTGGGCGTCGGGGCGTTACGAGGCGTAGATGGCCACACCGGCGGGTACTACCTGTAGTACATAAGTACTCCAGCTGAGGATTGATGCCCGGGACGAAATGTGTCACAACCGCTGGATGAAAATTCGTAGGTGCGGGAGTACGGATCGGAGCACAGCAGCGGAGCAGGCAAACCGCATCCAATCGGGTGTGTCTGTGGTAGAAAGTTGATGGTCGCCACAGTTCAGCTGGCCCGCATGTCATGCACACAAACGCAGAGGAGCGGTGGGGCTGAGAGGGATGAGGGGCACGTTGGGGGATGAGGATCCCCTGACGCGAACAATCCTACCATTCTGTCACTGACATGTGGGACCCATAAGCGTGGGTCCCACCTGTCAGCGAAGGAAAGGCAGGGCAAGGCAGTGATAGCCACGTCAGAGGATCCATGTCCACGTCGGGGGACATCGTGCCGTGGGTTGGAGCGGCGTCGTGGGAATCGCGTGTGGGTGTGGCAGTGGTAGAAACAAGAAACGTGATGGTCGCCGTGGTTCAACTTCCATGGACAAGCTGTCATGTCTGCTGACACATGTATATCAAAACTAGAGTGTTTATATTTCAAGCATGTGAACAAGTATTATTCTACTACTTTGGATCCATTGCAACGCACGGGCCAGCACATTGGTAGTAGTAGTGTCCATCTCTATCTCTAGAGGCCTTCCCTCGTTCATCCTTTTCTCTCACAAGATAAACTACTCATACAAATGCATCTTGATGTTCCATGGAACGCACGAGGATGTTTCCTTGGGGGCCTCTCCAGCGCGGCGTGGCCGTAGTTGCAAGTTGACGCCCCTTGAGATGCCGACGTTGAGGGGCACTCGGATTTCCTCCGATGAGCAGGTAAGATGAGTTTGATCACATAGTAAATGCATTCTGAAGACTACTTCCGTGTCCATTTCCTAATTCTCCCCCTGCCCACTGTTTCACAGGTTAGGCTCGGTGCAAGTGGAGATTGGCTTGCATATGTACGGGAGGGTACCAACATCAATTTGCACAACATTTACAACGGTGACACCGTTCCTGTAGAACCTTTGTCCAACATTGGGATCAGCCATGCAACGGGCCACCGCATGAATTGGTACAATGGAACCACGGTGAGATTGAATAAGATAGCACGAACCTTGCACATGGCAGTCAAAGGCGGACCATGCTGTCTGCGGCCGATTTCACTACAAAGAAAAGACACATCCGTGACATTTTGGGCCGAACGAAATTTTTTTCTGTCATACATATGACACTTCTATGATGATAATTGTGACAAAACCCATCATCATAGATGTGGTGGGCTCCTACTTCTATGACAAAAAATCATGACAGAAAATGGGCTTTTCGTCCTGGGCGGGCCGGAGACGCAGCTGCATGACATTCTTTGGGCCGTCCATGATGGAAAAAACCATGGTAGAAGCGAGGGGGAGGAAAATTTCGGGGAGTTCCCGGTTATGGTGGGAGGTCGGGGGCCGAGCGATGCGCGTTTCTCTCGTACACGTACGCGCGTGTGTGCGAGGCATTGGCTCTAACTGAACCCGAGCGAGGCGTTGGGCTCTAACTAAACCCGAGCGATTGCACTGCAGGCTACACGTTACTGAACCCGAGCGATCGATGGCTGTTAACTGAACCCGATCGAGCGATTCCTTCGCTACTGCTGCTAACTGAAGCCGATCGATGCTGCCTCTGGGATGAACAGTGAGCATTGCGGGGGGGTTTGGATGAATAGTGAGCGGTGGCGTTGCCTCTGGATGAACAGGACCCCGTGTTGTGGTGGAGGGCTGGATGAACAGTAGACGGTGGAGGGGTGCCCATGGAGGGGTGGTTGAACAGGACCTCGTGGTGTGGAGGGCTGGATGAACAGTAGACGGTGGAGGGGTGCCCGTGGAGGGGTGGTTGAACAGTAGCCGGTGGAGTAGCGCGCGGTGGAGGATGGATGAACAGGAGCCCGTGGAGGCTGGAGGAGGTCGACGGTAGCCCGTGGAGGCTGGAGGAGGTCGACGGTGGAGATGAACAGTATCCCGTGGAGTCCCGTTTTGCGGTACGCCACACCCCTCCCGATGAACAGGACCCCCGTTTCGACTGTAGGAGGTCCGTTTCATCCGTTTTGCGGTACGCCACACCCCTCCTGATCAACAGGACCCCCGTTTCGACCATAGGAGGTCCGTTTCGTCCATTTTGTGGTATGCCACACCCCTCCCGATCAACAGGACCCCCGTTTCGACCGTAGGAGGTTCGTTTCCTCCGTTTTGCGGTACGCCACACCCCTCCCGATCAACAGGACCCTGTTCCGAACGTAGGAGGTCCGTTTCCTCCGTTGTGCGGTACGCCAGGCCTCGTTTCCATCGCCCGTTCCGTCCAAGCCCTCCCGATGAACACGACCACGCATTCCGTTCTGACCCAGCCGGTTGGCTCCCACGCGTTCCGTTGCCTCCCGATGAACACGACGCATTCTGTTGCCTCCCCATGAACACGACGCATTCCGTTGCCTCCCCATGAACACGACGACGACGATGTTTCTCCGTTCCGACCCAGCCATGTACACGAGCCCTGGCCGTACGTATGCGCGAGTAGGCGTTCGAGACCCCGCCCGTATGTACACATACGTGGTCGTATTTTCTTTATTGCACCCTGGCCGCTGTACGTACGTGTACATGCTACGTGCGCGCCTCTACTACGACACGTACGCGCCTCTAATACGACACGTGCACGCCTCTACATCCACCAGTATATATGTACGTACACGTTCGCGACCAAAATGACAACGCTACGTACGCTTCGACTAGGTGGGTCCCGACTGTCAGACACTTCCTTGCCTGCGAAGATGTAGCTGGTGGGTCCCAGCAGTCAGGGGGGCGAATCATTTTTTTTTGCCCGGGCGCACTTCCTTGCGTGCGAAGATGTAGCTGGTGGGTCCCAGTAGTCAGGGGCAAACGTTTTTTTCGCGAAATACGGTGGCCCGTCCGGTGGGTCCCCGCTGTCAGGTGGAGGAGTATTATTTTGCACATTTTTTTACCCGGACGCACTTCCTTGCTGTGGCCGTGGACCCAGCTGTCAGCCTCTCCACGTACAGTCCACGTCCGATGGAAGCCGTTCCTTGACCACGTTGACCACGCCGCGCCGAGAGCACCAGGGCGGTGGACGACGGCGAGGCCTAGGAAGGGGACGACGCGGAGCCGGGGAAGATGCGGCAGTGGATGCCCACGCGTAGAGGAGTACGAGGGTTCACTGGTTCGCTGCGGTGTGAGGCTGCCGTCGCCGTAGAATAACAGGGGGTTTGGGTGAGTAGAGGGATGGCCCGGCCAGCGGTGGGAGTAGTAGGGGGCGGTGAGGCCTCCGCCGCATCGCAGCCGGCCACGGGAGGCAGGAGCACGAGGCACGACCGACGCTGATTTGGGCGGCTGGAGCAAGAAGACCAGAGGTTGAAGAAGCACTACGGCCGTTGGATGGACATCGTACGGTCGCTGGAGCTAGAATCGTGCATATTGACTAAGTTGACAAAGCCCTCCGTCCCCGTCAACTTAGTAGGCCCACAAGTCAGCCTGCCACTATACTGGGTCCCAGCTAACAGGGGGAGTATTAATTTTTTGTGCGTAATAAGGAGGCACTTCCTTGCGTGCGAAGATATAGCTGGTGGGTCCGAGCTGTCAGCGGCGGTAATGTTTTTTTCACGAAATACAGAGGCCCTTTCGGTGGGTCCCTGATGTCAGGTGGAGGAATCATTATTTTGCGCGTAATAAGGAGGCGTTTCCTTGCGTGCGGCCGTGGACCCAGCTGTCGGCTCTCCACGTACAGTCCACTTCAGATGCATGTTGGTCATTGACCACGTTGACCAGGCCGCGCCGAGAGCACCAGGGCGGTGGACGATGGCGAGGCCTGGGAAGGGAACGACACAGAGGCAGGGAAGACTCGGCAGTTGTTTCCCACGCGGAGGGGAGTACGACTGTACGAGGGTTTACTGGTTCGTCTGCCGTCGCCGGAGAATAACAGCAGATGTGGGTGAGTAGAGGGATGGCTAGGCCAGCGATGGGAGTACGGTGGGGCGGTGAGGCCTGCGCGGCAGCAGAGCCGGCCGCGGGGAGGAGGGAGCAGGCAGTCCCGCCGGCGCTTGTTTGAGCGGCTGGAGCAGGAAGAGCAGAGATTGAAGAAGCACGACGGCCGTTGGATGGCCATCCAACAGTCACTGCTTGTGCGTCAACCTTTTTTTAGGAAAGCCTGAAATCTGTGGAAAACAGCATACAACCCATCTGCCATTATTTCTAATAATTTACAGCCCATTTGCTAATTATTATGGTTTTTTTGGAGCCCATATTCTTTTTGTTAGCATTACAGCCCATATCGTGGCCACGGTTAAAAAATTATACGAAATTTTGCATATTTCGGTGCGGTCCGAACTATTTTTAATCCCGAAATTTCGACTCACATTCAAACTGATTTTAAAAATAAATGTATATCAATATAAAATCCAACAAATTCTCCACGCATAAAAATTAATGTAATTTAAAATCTCGAAATGAAAAAAAAAGATATTTGAAACTAATTGCCGGTTTGATGTGTTTAAAAAATGTACAGCCTATTTCTCATTACTGATGGGCCATTCTCTCGGCCAGCCGAATGAAAGCTCTCCTCGTCTTGAAATATTTGCAGCCCAATAGGCCTGACAAAGCGACTTACTTGGCAAATCACAAAAAAACTGGGTTGTGGCCTTGGACCCAGCTGTCAGCCTCCCCACGTACAGTACTCTTCCGATGGAAGTCGTTCCTTGACCACGTTGACCACGCCGCGCGGAGAGCACCACGGCGGTGGACGACGGCGAGGCCTAGGAAGGGGACGACGCGGAGCCGGGGAAGACGCGGAAGTGGAAGCCCGCGCGGAGAGGATACGAGGGTTCACTGGTTCGGCTGCGGTGCGAGGCTGCCATCGCCGCAGGGCCTGGCCAGCGGTGGGAATAGTAGGGGGCGGTGAGGCCTCCGCGGCAGCACAGCCGGCCACGGGAGGCAGGAGCATGCGGCACGACCGGCACTGCTTTGGGCGGCTGGAGCAAGAAGACCAGAGGTTGAAGAAGCACTACGGCCATTGGATGGACATCGTACGGTCACTGGAGCTAGAATCGTTCATATTGACTAAGTTGACAAAGCCCTTCGTCCCCGTCAACTTAGTAGGCCCACAAGTCAGCCTCCCACCAAGGTGGGTACCAGCTAGCCGGGGGAGTATTCATTTTTTGTGCGTAATAAGGAGGCACTTCCGGTGGGTCCGAGCTGACAGTGGGGGAACGTTTTTTTCGCGAAATACGGTGGCCCGTCAGGTGGGTCCCAGTAGTCAGGGGGCAAACATTTTTTCGCAAAATATGGTGGCCCGTCTAGTGGGTCCCTGCTATCAGTTGGAGGAATCATTATTTTCCGCGTAATAAGGAGGCACTTACTTGCTGCGGCCGTGGACCCAGCTGAGACTCTCCACGTACAGGATACATCCGATGGAAGTTGTTCCTTGACCACGTTGACCTCGCCGCATTCCGTTGCATGCATGCGTCCATGGGTGTGGTGCATCCCTACTGTCAGCCTCTCACGTACAGTCATCTTCCGATGACTCTCGGTTGTTGACCACGTTGACCACACCGTGCCGAGTGCACCCAGACTGGAACGACCCGGAGATGGGGAAGACGGGGCAGTGGAGTCGCAGATGGAGAGGAGTGGGAAACTTCACTGGTTCGGGTGCGCGGCAGCACAGCCGCGGTGCCGCCCACGGGAGACAAGAGCAAGAATAGAGGTTGAAGAAGGAGCACGGCTGTTGGACTAACATCCAATGGTCCAGCTACTAGAATCAATTGTTGATTAAGTTGACAAAGCCGTGCGTACATGTCCGCTTAGTAGGCCCACAAGTCAGTCACCAAATCTGACGGGTCCCAGCTGTCAACGGGATGAATAATTTTTTTCGCAAAACAAGGAGGCACTTCCTTCCGTGCGAAGATACATCAGGTGGGTCCCAGCTGTCAGGTGGAGGAAACATTTTTTCCAACTTAATAAGGAGGAACTTTCCTTGCGTGCGACCATGGACCTCGTGGGTCCCAGCCGTCAGGATCTCCACGTACAGTCCTCTTCCGATGACTCTCGTTTGTTGACCATGCCGCACCGAACGCAGCGAGGCGGTGGACGACGGCGAGGCCCCGGACGGGAACGACTCGGAGATGGGAAAACACAGCAGTGGAGTCGCAGATTGAGAGGAGGAGAAGGGTTATAACCGGTTCTGTGCGGCGTGGGGCTATAGTCTGTGGAGAATAACAGGAGGTGTCGAGGGGTGGAGGGATAGCCTGGCTGGCGGTGGGGTAGCGCTTCACAGTGATGCGTGCTAAGCAGAGCCGCTAGCCGCCGGAGGCCGGAACAGGCGGTCCCGGCGACACTGGAGGAAGAAGACGAGAGATTGAAGGTGCATGCCAGCTGTTGGATATAAATCCAATGGCTGTGGATGACACAATCATTTGTTGACCAAGTTGACAACGCCCTGCGTAGGCTTCGACCTATTGGCCCACATGCCAGCCTGCAAAAATGTGGCATATATTTAACCCATGTTTTCTAGAATGTACAGTCCATTTGCTAGGCTGGGTGAACAAATAATTTCGCGTCAATCAGGCCCATTTATATTTTCTAAGAAATCCCAGCCCATTTGCTCTTCCTTGAAATACACGTATTAGGTGGGCTCGTTATATATATAATGTTATGTTAGAAGGAGCAATTAATATCAAAGAATAAACCGGAGAGGCACATTTTTTATATATATAATTAAGAAATTAGCGAGTTATTGCTCAAAATAAAAATGAGCGCGTTATTATTAAATTGGTCCTTAAAATCTTCGCATGCTTTTGTACGCAATCACCAGGATTTTCCTTGCCTGTGAGTCAAAAACAACCAGGATTTTCCTTGCCAACTTCCGTTAAACATTTACTTTTGTAAGTTAATAACACGTGGGATGTTTTTATAATGTATATATAAGTCTCTATAAAATATACGATAATAGTAATAATATAAATATATATAATGTTGTTAGAAGGGAAAACATAAATTGGACGTAGCATTACTTTTATAAGAGACCTGCGTTTTATACCCCACAGTAGGCATACTAACAAGTTCACACACAAATACAACAGAAAAGGTAAACATTCATATCAAACTCAGGTTCACCGGACACGTTCATATTCATAGCCAACATTCACTATCAACAACTCAAAAGATTCATATATACACAAGATCAGCATATCTATGCATCCAAATGATTGATAGATCACACGACAATATTCATACATAATTCACAAAAAGATTCAGATATACACATGTTCAGTATGTTTATGCATCCAAATGATTGAGATCATAGCCAATATGATCCATGGACGAACTTTAATTACCTAGGGTACAGACTGGTAAATGGTGTTCAATCGGAGGTACTTCTTGCTAAAATTAGTTCTTGTACGAGTAAACTTTCGAGTACATAAGAGGCAGCACAGACAATCTGAACTTCGCTTGTAGGTTTATCCTCAAATAGTGGCCTCGTGCCGAGGGAGGTTTGAGCAACTTGGCCACTACTTTCATCCAACTAGTTTACTGGCTCATATTGGTCCTGTATCTCGCCAAAATTCTACATTGCAGACGAGAAAGGAGGCGGTTGAGAAAATGAACCACCCAAATTTTTTGTGCAGTTCAACTGAAATGGAGCATCCTTGGCGTGCAGACTGATTAAGTGCCAGATGAATATA
Organism: Triticum aestivum; assembly: GCF_018294505.1. NCBI lineage: Eukaryota > Viridiplantae > Streptophyta > Magnoliopsida > Poales > Poaceae > Triticum > Triticum aestivum. The sequence continues at coordinate 330,863,905 of NC_057796.1, read as the reverse complement.
CGCGTCAACCAACTTGTCTGGAATCTTTAGACTCCATGCCATATAGTTCGCTACCATATGTGCCGATAACCAAAAGGCACAAGTTGGGACCAAAGACTGGACTGCGTTTTTCTGGGCTATGCACCAAGCGATATTTTTGGCGTTCACTCTCCTAATACTTGGAGTTTGACAATTGGTTGATGCCGGTTGATACTCGAATGAATATAGGCACTGCTTGTCAACATCGATGCTTGTCTGGGTGAACTTTGGAGTACATAGCAGCAGCATAAGTACCTGTCCATCTGATCATTTTGTGCAGTTCGACTGAAATCACCCGATGTAATGATTTGCCTGCGAGTTTAGGCTCCAAATTACTCCTTTATGAAATCGGCAAACAGTAGCACAATACTAAATTACCAATACATATGACAGGCACAATAATCAGGATAAAGACCAGTACCAACCTGTGTGAGGTAGCATATTAATTACTATTTCCTTTGACTTGAAGCCGAGATAAGCCAAGCGACTGACAGCAAAGGAAGAAAGCAAGCGGAGATTAGCGACTAACAGGAAAGGACGGAAGCTGTCGAGGCAATGAAGCACCCAAAGTTTTTGTGTAGTTCCACCAAAATCGAGCATGCCTGTTGGCACATATATTGAGAGAGTGAGATTACTGTAATAGTGGGACTAGTTGATGAAACATACACTAACAAATAGAAGCACCCTCATTATCTTAATGGGTAAAGTTAGCAACATAGTAGTCTTGCTTAAAGAGAGGTATTAGTTTATTTAATCAGTGCCAATTAGCTCAACTCAACACTCAAAGCATTGCCATTTATCATAGGTTGCAAAACTTTAACGTGCAAAGATAAAGGAGTTTCTCATGACAGTAGCACGATACAAATAGAGATGACAGCAAACTAATATGGATGAAGGCCTTAGGCCCGTACCAACCTGAGAAAAAAAGCTTAGTCATGTAGTCCCATAAGAGATGATAAAGCACTCACTGGAATCACACAATAGTATATATTTTTGTGCACTTCAAATGTATGGTTGAAATCACTCTTGTTTACCAGTGCTGAGATTATATCGAAAGATTATCAAGAACTTCCAGCAGAGTTAAAGCACTGGCTGGGATACAGTTCATTGTATTGTCTTGTGTAGTTCCACTAAAATGTATGATTGGCACAACATGATCCCTGTTTGCACAAGTAGGAACAAGGTGAAACCTTCATTAGCTTAGTGAGAAAGGATAGGAAGACATTAGCATATTACTCAAACAGTAGCATCAAATTCATGATGGACAATACGCAAAACATTGCCTCATTGAACCAATGGCAATAAATTGACATGCAAAACAATAGCACTATTATGTCATGACACTAATAATATTCCCTCCATGCTCTACCACATGATTCACCTCCATAGACAAACATACACACGTACATGATTCAGCATAGGGTCCTACTAAAGATTTGTTTAACTCCAACAGGAAAATTAGGCAGTAATAAATTAGTGGTACTTAAGTACTCCTAATTAATTAAGTGAGACAACAGAAGTGGAAGGGCTCCCTGGAGGATCGTCTCACATGTAAGGTAGTCATTGACGGAGCCCTTGAATGGCCTCGACCGAGGCCTCTGGCTTCAACAAGATCGCCTTGGCACTGTTTATTCTTCTTCTTCTTCCTCTTCATGCTCTGTTTCTCTTTCTCCTCACCAGTTGGTGAAACCAAGTACATGATTGGCCTTCTAATTCAGAATTGGTTTTGTCAGTGAGGGAGTACAAGTGTACTAGTAAAAAACAGCATTATTTTCTCATGGCAGTCGGAAAATAGAGATGAACACATGCATTAAATATCATTCTTACCTAAAGGATGGTTATGGCGCCAATATGGATGATGAGGATTGGAACACAGATCTCCCGTTGTGCAGTTCCACCAAAATGAACCAATTGTTCCATTCTGACATTACAGTTAAACAGCACAGAAGTCACTTCTTTTAAGAAGAGTTTTGTGAAGTGCACCAAAAGGTCACAACAGCAACCAGGTGAATTGGATATCCCTGTTTGCACAAAAAGGCACAGAGGAAACAGTCAGAGTCTCAAACAATTACAGGCAAAAACATTTGGCTAAACTTGTCATGGCTTATAACAGTGGCATGGCTTCATTTTTACTAGGGACAGGGCATGGGACAGTGGGTGCACCAGCAGTCCAGCACCATGTACGTAAACAGGGGCATAAAGTGTGATTCATAGTTTGTTGCCCCGAGAAACAAACATCCAAGAAACATATCTGGGTTGGTCCCATTTTTGTTCACTCTAGTCACCTACTCCTGTGTGTGGATAGCAAATCTAGTCCTGGTCATACCACTGTGTACAGCGCTACCCCTATATTTCCCTTTTCGACCAAGAGACCGGTTGGATGACCAGTCTGTACTACTTTCACCCCCTTTCCTTCCTGTTTGTACCAAGTCCGATGTACATACTAAATTCCCCCACCCCCACTTTATTTCTTGTTTGAACCAAGTACTCCCTCCGTCCGGAATTACTTGTCATCAAAATGGATGTGTCTAGAACTAAAATACATCTAGATACATCCATTTCAATGACAAGTATTTTCGGACGGAGGGAGTACAAGATTCGACTCCGTGAAGTAGCTTTACCTCTAACAATAGAAAAAAAATATGTGACGTTGCACCATCCGATCGAGAGGGGCTGAGAGGTAGAAAATGATGCACATGCAGCGATGTAGCGAGCTGGGGAAGTAGAGCTAAGGCGGTTTCGAACAAAGATATACCTGAAGGTCGTCGGGATGTGGATAGGTGGGCGGCGGGAGGCCGGATCCGCCCACAGGCAATGACGAAGGGATCGGAGGACCTCCCGCGCCGACGCTCGGCCAGAGATAACGGTGCGGCCGGCAATGGGTCTCCTCCCTCGCTGTCGACGACGGCCTAAACGCTGCCCCTCCTCCCCTTCACCGGCGGAGGGGGATACGTCCGGATCTGTAACCAGCGGTGAGGATAGAAAGCCAGTGTTTTTTGAAGGGAGAAAGACAGTGTTACTACCCCTATCTTGTTTAGATCTGGAGAGGATGAGAGTGTGTGAATAGAGCAACCCTAGCAAGCAAGCGCGGAGGCTCCGGCCTATATATACGTAGTGGGGTAGTTTTCCTTTTTCACTCCATCAAAACAATCGTTTAAAATTGTGTACTTCTACATGCCAGGTCGCAGTTTTTTTAGTTGTTGATTGTTTTTTGAGATAGCTACCCGCTTGTTCCAACTGGTGTTACAGTGTGCCAGGTCGCACTTTGTACCGTTAAAGTCTGGTACTACAAGTCCCTCCATTAAATGAACAACCACCCCCTCATAAAAATTGTGAACAAGCCCACGGCTAAAATTAGCGAAAACGTGGGTTGCCCCAACATGCATTATTATTTATATTTTCTATTCCCTCTGTTCCTAAATATAAGTCTTTTTTATTAGCCACACCTAAGACAAGAATTTTTTTATTAGCAGTGAACCCTACATGTCATAGACACAAAAATTGTGGCAAGATTCCCTTAGGCAAGCCAAAGTGTGTCTAACAATTTGAGCAACTCAGGTTAGGCAAGTGTGGCAAGTGTGGGAAAAATAATGTGGCAACATAAGACAAACATAGTCACAATCCAAACAGCCCCGTAATTTTTTGTGACATGCATGAAAATTTGGTTAGTTAAATTTATAGTCAAAATTTGGCAAGGTGCATCAAATCAACACATGCAAGTATCAAAAGGAAATTCACGGCATGCATGCATGCGTTGTACTCCCTCCGTTTCCAAATATAAGTCTTTTTAGAGATTGCAACAAGTGACTACATACGAAGCATAATATGTCTACTCCTACATACGAAGTAGCCCATTTGAAATGTGTAAAAAGACTTATATCGAGTGCAGTGCTTTGATGTGTCGCGTCAACTCGTACAAGACCGAGAAATTTGATTACTACAACGCCCTCTCCCTCGCAGACTGAGCTCCGGTGCCTTAACTGCACCTGCCTTTGGCTGCATGACAGGAGGGCCAACCACCTGTTGGGCCCACCTGTCATAGATGCAAAGGCAGGAGCAGTAAGTAGAAGCTTTTGCTACACGCTATCCCTCCCGCACGAGGTGGACGGACATGCAGCAGTGGATTCGATACTGTAGAAGTAGGAGTAACATCATTGTCCGTCTTCTCGAAGAGGCGAAGAGCCAAGCGCAACCCGAACGTGGCAGTTGCGAACGCTCGCGTGGTGCGGTTCCTTGGAGTACTAGCGAGGCTCTTGCATGAGACAAAATTTCTATTGTTTAACAATTAAACTCCATTATCCATTGGTTGATACTCATTCTGCATAGGTCCACGCTCTTAGCACCGTTTCCTCCTGGGGTCACCAATGTTTATTTGCTAATTAATAGCATTGCATGCAATGAACTAGCCATTGCAAGTCATTAAAAGCATGCACACCTCTCATCTCTTATTGGTTGATATGTCAAGAAACAAGAAACAAGGTAGAAGTTAATGCACCGCGCCTAAGTGTTTTGGGACTATTTGGTTTTCGTAAGATGACTTACACACCTAGACGGAGGGAGTAGTATAGCCCTGTAAACCGGAAAGGAGTATTTGCCTTTCTAGAGATTTCAACAAGTGACTAGACTACACCGTGTGCAGTACTCCCTCCCTTCCGGTTTATAGGGATCAAATCTCAAATCTCATGAACCAAGGCATTTTGCGATTGGAGGAATGTATCTCGTACTTTACAAAACTACCCTAATTAAACTCATGCATTAATTACGTAGTTCTCTCGTTTGCCTCTCCGCCTTGGTTGCGGTGCACAATATTGAGCACTCCTATATGACTAGCCGCTCTATCTACATGCGGGACATTTCAAAGCATCCGAGCCCGTGTGCCATCCACCAAATCACAGCGAGGTGCTATAGTCGAGACTCACCTGTCACCCCGGTGTGGCCGCCATGACCCGTCATATCACAAAACCCACACCTTTACCAGCAGTGGTAAGGTGGCCTCCAAGTTGGACTGGACGAAGCAACCATCATTTCACTGGAACGCTCGTTCAAGCCCTTTCTTCCCTTTCTTGAAGAAAACCTCACTCCAGGCTACTCACTTCTGCCATTTTTCTTCTGTATCGACGAAGGAAAGGTGGGCGAATCAGTTATGCTGCTATATTTTCATTCCAAGAATCTTCTTTTTGCGAAGCACCGACCGATTCTCACATCCTATTCTTTTTCCGTTTTCATTGCGATTGTGGTTTCCTTTCAATTGCTTTTTGTTTGTCAGTTCATTGATGGATCCTGGAGCACTAGGCAAAGAGTTGCCGGTGGACAACCCACTGGAGACAGCGATCTCCAGGAAGCGAGCACCGACCAACAAGTTGACCATGTTGGCGGGCCAACCCATGGAGACGAAGAACTCCAAGAAACAAGCACTGGCCAAAGAGTTGAGGACGTTGGCGGACGAACTCCTCAAAGAAAGTTGGAAGAACAGCAAGGGCCCCACCGTGCCTACCCCGGGAACTCTGATTGCCACCTATGTGAGGCTCAAGACCGAGTTTGAGGAGATAGTCGCCGTTGAGAAGCAGTATTCCCCTAGCAAGGTGATGGCCCCCATCGAGGACGAGGAGATGGCCCCCAGAGGGATGAGATCCCCCGGTGAGCTGCACAAGGTAAAAAATAATGGCTTATTACCATAGTTGTGGTTTTTGATTATTTGCAATGTGCTTGATAATATGTTAGGGTTGTGCAGGTGCCGGTGGACGTCCTTGATGATTCCGATGTCGTGGCCCGTCCTGTTGGCATCGCCCCAGAGATCAATTCCGATGCCGCTGTCCATCCTGTGGACATCGCCCCAGAGATCGATTCCGATGTCGCGGTGAGTCCTGTGGACATCGCCCCAGAAATCGATTCCCATGCCGCTGTCCGTGCTGTGGTCATTGCCCGAGAGATCAATGACAAGAAATAGTTGGTCGCGCTAATCCTTCAGGGTAGTTTGCATTGCCCTGTGTTTAATTACCAGAACGATGCGTGTTATCAAACCATCTTAGGGCTAGTGCACTGTCTTGTGTGGGCGGATCTTGCTACTTTTGTTTGATAGTGAATCATGCGATGAATCATGCGAACCCTCTCCGAGTTATGGAAACAGATGTATCCTCACCAGCTTTTGATGTAATATATGGCATGCTTAGATGTAAGTTTGAACTGTTTATCATATCAGCAGGGCTTGTTTGATGATTCTTGGTGTTAGTAGGCTAGCTACTGTGCGAGTTATAGTACTTGCAAAACACTCACCGAAGAGAAACGTTGGGGCTGATGAGCTCGTGGTACGCTTATACTTATCCCTCGTCGATCGACCAATAGACCTAGCTCCTAAAATTGTAGGCTTAGCGATCGATCAGACAATAGTCGACATACATTCAGGCCTCATTTGGTTCATAGAGTAGGAAAATCGTAGCAAAAGTACAGAGAACGTGCAACACAAAATCATAGCAGTGCAGAGACGTACTCCCTCCGTTCCAAAATAGATGACCTAGGCGGGCTAGTTTGGCCTAGTGGGTTTCAGTGATATGACGTGGTACAGTGCCGTCCAGTCTTCGCGTGTCGTAGCAGTATTGCGGGTACAGTAAGTTTTCTTGAAGAAGCGGAATTCAACGAAGTCATGATGGTTCCTTCGTCCGAACAACTTACAGTGGGAAAGGTTGGGCCTGCGATACAACCGGGGTAGACCAGGATAATTTTGTGCATGGCAGGTGGACCAGGATGGTCGACGTCCCACATGTCGGTGAATGAGAGTATTCTTTCCGATATAGAGGACGAGCAACGAGTATTCATTGTTTATTTTTGATGAAAACTATTGTCTCCACTGTTACGACGGAGGAGTGTGAAACACGGCAGCCCAGTGAACTTGGCATGTGCACCACTCCCTCCTTCCTCATGTAATGCCCAGGTTATAGCTTTTTCTCACTTTCTCTCTATCCATTTCCTCTCAAATGTTTTTTACCTTTCTTTTTTAAAGACACAATTGTTTTTTATGCCTTTTTTAGAATTATTTTTTATACCTAGGAGCACGTGTAGAGACGGGCTCTTCCAGAGCCCACTCCTTGACTTTGTCAATGCCTCTCTCTCTCCTCCACATAAGGAGTACTACTTGCTATGCATGCATGCGGCGGGCAGCTGGCGTCTTGAGGGGCCGGGGCGGTGAGAGCGGGCTCCGGAAGCGGTCCGGACTCCAGCATGGCCCACCTCACATTATCACCATATATTTCTTGGAGTCCGTGCGCGGCGGGCGGGAGATCTCTTCTCCCTCCCCCGTTTCTCTCTTCTCAGCCGACGCCCGCTGAGCGATTAGATTTCGGCTATCGACGGTTTATTCAATTACGGTCCCACATGTCAGTGAAATTACAAGACAATGCGTGTCCCCTCTGGTGAGCGGCGTGCGAGTCGGACTGTCGGGGTTGCGACGCGTACGAGTCTTAAGTGTGCCGCCTTTTCCTTTAGAACTTGCAAAGCGTAACATTTTCGCGCGATCGATCGATAGAAATCCAGAACAAAATGACGAGGGCGGTGCTTTCCCGCTCGTTAGGCGGGCTAGTTCGAGTGATATGACGTGCTACAGTGCCGTCCACTTGCTCCATTTTTATGTGAGCAAGAGTTTACACTCTTACGCGGGAGGAGTGCGAAACACCGCGGATCTGATTTTGATCGAGGGATAACTATTCCCTGCCAAATAATGGAGGATTGTTAGCGATTATAGCATGATAGTTAGGGCATCTCCAGCGCTGGCCCACAAATTAACACCGGCATCTGTCCGAGGACACTGATGGATGCCATCCGATGCTGCTCGCATACCTTTCCACAACTATATGAACTAACCGGATGAAATTCGTTCAACAAAGCAAATTTCAAATTAACCGGATGCAATTCATTACATTTTGAAAACTTTTCCTACAAACTGGACGAAATTCATTACATATTTCGCACAAACCGTACTAAAACCTACTGTAAACCTAATCTAAACGATCGCCGGCGCCCGACCACCATGTCCGGCCATGAACCCGAGAAAGCCGGCCATTGCCTTTGCCTCCTCCTCATCCGCCTCGATAACCTCCTCCTCCAGAGCGGTGGCGACCTACCGTGTACTACTCTTCCTCGCTGCCGGCTGCGCCCGCGCACGCGCGCCGGCTTCGTGGTCGTGGCGGCGGAGGGCGGCCGGGGGGGTGCCGGCGATCTCCTTCATTTGCTCCTGCGACAGTACGTCGAAGAGAGCTTTGGAGCGCGCCCGGAGCGGAGCCGCCGATGTCCCTCGTCTGCTCCTGCGACAGTACATCCAAGAGAGCCTCGGAGCGCCAGGAGGCCATGGTTGAAATGGTGCCGACAGAAGGAAGGGACCGGAGGAGAATAAGTGTGGGTCTTTGGCTATGGCTGGGAGCTGGGGCTCAAGTTAATATAGCGGGCGAATGGCAATGAGCCACGGCAGACGGATGGACAACTGGCGCCGGAGTAGGTTCGTCGGGCGTGAATGCGAACGATGTTTCAATGACTTAACTACAGATGCGTTTGGGTTACTGACATGTGGGCCCAACGGGCATCTGGCCCGCATGTCAGTGACACACCAATTGCACCTGCAGTTAAGTCCGGTGAATGCGGCATTGACATTCTGGAGAGATGGTGACCGTTTCAGGCGGGAAGCGCGCGCTAGCGATAGAAGGGGTTGACAAACCAATGCACTATACGGTTGTCCGGCCACTCCACCCCAGAGCTCTCACCAAGCGTCGGTCATGCCACCGCGCCGCACACTAACCGGTAAGGCAGCGATGGCATCCCGCCGCGCCGAGTTCCTCGCCGCCCACGACCGCACACAAAATGCTAGGGAAGCGATGGCATCCTGCCGTGCCGAGTTCATAGCCGCTCGCGACTTCACAACTATGTGGGAGGAATTTGAAGATGCCAAGGTCGAATGGGCGGTAGAGCAAGAGGCGGCCAAAGCCGCACAGAGGGAGCGGAAAAGTCAGAAAGCACTCAAGAAAAGAGAGGCCCGCCGCCGCAAGAAAGAAAAGGATGCATGCGCTGCTGCGGAGAGGTCGGCGGAGATCCAAGCACGGTGGGGTGTCGCCGACAAAGCCGGGAAGGAGAACGACGGCGTCTGGCCAGCATCTGAGAAGTAGTAGTACTAGTAGTTAGTGTGTGTGTCTATGTCTAAGTACGAGCATGTACCAATACTACTAGTTACTACTGTAGTTTTTAGAGCAAATTACCAGTACATTAGCCTAGACTAAATGGAAAAATTCCTATCCTAAGCATCAAATGGCATCTCTTTCTCTATAGGAATTGAGATGCATGTCATCTCACTTCCTATGATTTTCATATTCCTATCCTATGAACGAAAGGAGGCCTCTGTTGGAGTAACTACTGTAGCTAGTAGTACTGCTGGTACAGTAGTTTTCTTCAAGAAGCGGAATTCAACGAAGTCATGATGGTTCCTTCATCCGAGCAACTTCAAAGTGGGAAGTGGGCCTGTGATTTGACAGCTCATTAGTCATTGTTACTGCGGCGAGATGACCTGGGTGACTCTCCCTTGGAGTTCTGCGTGCATGGCAAGTGGACCAGGATGGTCGACGTCCCACATGTTGGCGAACGGAAGTATTCTTTCCGATATCAAGGAGCAAGGAAACCGCGTGCTATAGTATCACTGCTGATTGGTTCACAAAAAAAATAGTATCACTGCCGATTTATAATTATTTTTTATTTTTGATGAATGCTAGCGTTTCAACTCTTACGACGAAGGGTGCCAAACACGGCACGTGCTGGATGTCCCACACGTCAGCGAAAGGAGTGGGACATGAACAGCGTGGTAGAGCCCAGCGTAAAAAAACAGCGTGGTAGAGCGTCTCCACTTCTTCCACTTCTGGGTCGGAGACCACACGTAGTAGTACTTAGTGGTATGAACGATACAAAGTGCGACCTGGAGAGAAAGACACGTCTAGTTGGAAGATCTCGGGGCATACACGTAAACAAATATAAAAGTTAATATGTGCCTCCAACTAATATAGTAGTAGTAGAGTACTTAGGCACATACTCCATAACATCACCGTGCATTGCACGTACAACATTTAGTGGTAGTACGTAGTAAGAGACAAATGCCGCCCAAGAGTTCCCTTCTCGACCTACTTTTGGGTGTTTGGTAGAGTGTATGGAGGGTGCATGAGTCCACACTGGTTTAGCACAAATACACTAGAAGCATGCATGAAGAGGGGTGTTGAGTTGAGCATGCATGAAGAGGGAACAACTATGCTGAGACGAGAACGCAACCAAACACACCCTATATGCCACGCATGTTCATACCATTTGTGCCTTTCTACTTCACTTACTGCGCTACATTACTCAGGTTCGTACGTCCACTCCTGGGTACATGTCCGTCTCGTAGTTCCAGTCCCACGTGTTCTTCATATAGATGGAACGATCCTTGCATAACACGTGCACCTTGATGCTAGATGTCTCGCGTGTTGGCAAAGGGATGAACAAAGCTCACGTAAAAAAATAGAGTGGAAGAACATAGATTCCGGACGACCGAGAAGGAGCAAGGAACCTCGTGGTGGAGCGTCTGCACTCATAATATTTAATATTATTCAGCGATATAAAATTAACCAATCATCTCCACAGTGGACTGGAAGAGTACGAAACATGGTAGCCCAGTGTAGTTACATCATACTAGTACATGGCTAACCCACGCTATCACCATACTTCTTGGCTTCCGTGCGACACCTATCTCTAGTAATCCAGCAGCCTGTATCGCTTCTCCCTCCTCGTCTCTATCAAAGTGCGGCGGGCTGGCGTTTCTGCCGTCTATTGAGGTCGGTTAACTATCACATGTTAGCGACATGCCAAGAGCATTCTAAAAAAAATCCTTTCACGTTCCGTTTTCAAAAAAAAATCCTTTCATGTACGAATTTGTCTGTATGCTTTGAGCAACTTGCATGTCCTATACTGCTCCTGTTTGATACTCTAACTTAGCTAGAGGTTAGACTAACTCATGACTAACCCTGAACTAACTGTAGCCAAAGAGGTGTTTGGGTGACAGGGTTAGATTGACAATAACATGGAGAGAGAAAAGTGATTTTTCAGTGGTCCCAATGAGAACTATCTCTAGTTAGCACCTCTTGGGTGGGATAGTTTTTTTTTGGTGGGTTCGGTGCAACTTGCTCCAATTTAAACCCTAAAGCTTGGATACTTTAGGGCTATTTGAGCCCCAACTAGCTCAAACTAACTCTAACCCATGGATCCAAATAGGGCCTATGGCCAGACTCGACGCGGAGCAGTCGCATGCACCGGGAAGGGGCGCTCTCTCGGTCGTCACGCCACTTCAAAGCCGGCGCCAATGAGAGGTCGCCTCTGCTCTGGCCGGGCATTAATGCGGCACTGACGCTCCAGGGCGACGCTGACCGTTTCACGCGGGAAGCGCGCGCTGGCAAGGGAGTATAGGTTTTGAACCGTTTCAGGTGTAGTACTGGTAGTTTGCAAAACTACTCAATTATTGCACTCAGTTTCCTAAGAAATTGTGGTAAAAAACGTTACTCCACAGCCCGCGTCCCTTCTCCTTCCTCTTCCACCGCCCGCGCACGTCCGCAGGAAGCGACCGGTCAACCCTTATATAGGAGTGCTAGCACAAAAAGATGCATGCATGACCACTAAAATTTCCATATTAAAGCGCCGCTCCGGCGGGAGTATGGCGTATGTTGTTACCTTCGGCCGCCCCATGGCTACCGGGTGACGGCAACCAGAGAAGAGGCGGCGGGAGGGGAATGAATGCAGCTACTGTTTGGGTTCGCCTTCCGGCTTAAATAAATGCGCAACATCACGTGTACCCGCGGGTGCACAAATTGTAACATACGTGTCTGCTTAAGTGGGCGTCACGTAACTGGTGTGTGTGTGAGAGATTCTGAGAGACAGAGTGCGTGTGTGCGACTCTACTCTTCGGACATGTACTAAACCTTTTGCATCGGGATATAAGTATAATGGTATTTACTTTAGCTAGTGATTTACGTGGCCATGTTAACGTGGTTGTGTCAAAAAAATGTCACTTCCTGCTCGTGATTTTCGTTATATAATTACAAGCAAGATTCTCGTGCATTGCACGGAACATCAATATGCATTTTTTTACAGAACACCTGTTGTGATTGACCCATGCAGGAGTAATCCCATGTGTAAAAACTAATGATATCTCAAGAATTTTATCAGAAAACTGGTATCTCGAGAATGTCATCGAAAAAATGAAAGATGAGAGATAAGGCGAGGAGGAGTGGAGCGTGGTGGTGACTGGAGGTCGGAATGGGCGGAGGCATGGGGATGGACGGCGCCGGCAGGCGGCAGCGGCCACCATGCATGCTAGATTGTTCCAGAGACTTATTCCTTTTTTAATTGCTGAGCAATGAGGTTGCGGGAGATAATGATGTGGAGAGAGGTGCGGGTATCTTTTGTAAAATTATCATAGTTTGCTTTCTATCCTCAGATATAGATCATACGGTCTGTATTACAAGATGGCAGGCACACCATCACCGCCAACTCATTTTTTTATAAGGGTACAGATGATAAGTTTGCTGACTACTAAAGTAAAGTGGAATTTGTCCATGTTATGCAAGTAAATAAAGGTGATTGTTTATCATACGGGTAAGGTTGGATGAAGGGTGGTAGGAACAAATGCTCCTCCTAGAGCATGTGTGTGTGAGATGGAGTCTTTGTGTGTGTGTGTGCGTGTGTGTGTGTGTGAGAGAGAGAGAGAGAGGAGAGAGAGAGATGGAGTCTTAGTTTGTGTGTGTGTGAGAGAGAGAGAGAGATGGAGTCTTAGTGTGTGTGTGGGAGGGTGTGCGTGCGTGTGTGTGTGTGTGTGCTTGTGTGCGTGTGTGTGTGTGAGAGAGAGAGAGATGGAGTCTTAGTGTGTGTGTGGGGGGGTGCGTGCGTGTGTGTGTGTGTGTGTGTGTGTCGTGGGGTCCTCTGTGGCGGATGTAATTTAAGTGTGCATGGCTTCATCATAGAGAGGTGATGTGTATGGCAGAGGCCACCAACGATGGGGTGCGAGAGAGAAAATGCCCGTAGAGAGGGAAGAGAAGGTGTGTGCGCGTGAGAGGAGTCGACATCGAGAGAACGTGTTTGTTCGAGAGACACCAAGGAAGACTACTATATATCGATGGTGCATGTAGGCGGGAATTAAACAAAGGGAGGGTCTTATTGGTTTCGGGGATATAGGGGAAGAGTGAGAGGCGGGGGGTAGCTAGAAGGAGATTGTTAAGTGTGAGTGTGTGTTTTACCCATCCAGGCGGAAGTTATGTGCACAAAAGAGGAGAACGATTCGAGGTGGCGTTAGGATTGAGGGTAATTAACTACGTATGGAGACATAGAGACCTTGAACGTGCATGTGTGAGAGCTATACATGTATACGTGGGATGTGTGCGTGCACGCGCGCGCATGATCGAGATAAAAGAAAGAAGACATAAGTCATAAGATCAACGACATGGGAGAGACGGATCGGTATGCCAATATGCATGCATGTGAGAATGCAGGGAAGAAGGCCCGACAATTGAGCATGTGTTTTTGTCTTTAAGAGATAGTGGCGTGGCCTGGAGCATGCATCTATGGAGAGCAGAGGGAGTGAGGCGCAACGATTGTGCAAAAGAGACCAACCTATAAATGCATATGTATGGAGAGACATATATAGTGTGGGTGATAGGAAGCAAGACTCCGTGCGAGAAAGAAATGTTGACGGAGAAACTACAGATAGATACAGAGATGGAGATGCTAGCTAGAGGGAAATCCGCTAGTTTGGGTGCTGGAGATGACCGTCGGGTGGTTCAAAGGGTGAAGTTATATATGTGTGTGAGAGGGCACTTGACTGCATGTAGAGAGAAACATATGTAGTGTGCGTGATAGGAATCAAGAGTGAGGGCGAGAAAGAAGGTTGATGGAGAAACAGATAAATAGAAAGATAAAGATGCTAGCTAGTGTGCGTTAGAGATAGGAGTCGAGTGGATCAGAAGGCTGGGTTATGTGTGTGGGTGTGAGAGAGATAGAGAGAGGGTGCATGTGAGTCACATACAAACAGATATCAGAGAGAAATGAGATCCAGAGAGACGGAGTTTTGTGTCTGCGAGAGAGAAAGCTATTTCACAACGAGAGTGATAGCTAGAGAGACATACGAGGGAACGCAAGATATCTCTAGGGAGAGAGGGTGTGTGTGAGCGACATACAAGAGAACAATGGAGAAATATGAGACCCTCGGAGACAGAGTTTGTGTTTGTGTGTGAGAAAGAGATATTGAAGAGGAAGAGCCGTAGGTTCTCATATCTAAGGAGCGAAAGACATCTCTGTATGAGGGGTGTGCGAGTGGCACACATGGGAATAGTAGAGAGAAATGAGACCCCGGGAGACAAAGTTTTGTGTTTGTGTGAGAGAAAGAGATTCCACATGGAGAATCATAGTTAGAGACACATAGCAGGGAGCGAGATATACTTAGAGAGAGATAGAGTGATGAAGGTCGAGGGAGAGAGTACCGTCAGTGTGTTACGAAGATAAAAGATCATTGTCGACATACAGGTAGCACGAGAGATACCTGAGAGACGATGAACGCGTATAGGTCCAGAGAGATAGTCCTATATAAGCATGAGTGATAGCTATATGAGACGAATATCTGGATTAAAGGGGATTCAAATATTTAAACTGGAGATCACGACATCGATAATATCATAACGCAAATTGGTGTATCAAACATGCATATTCATTTGAATTTGGGCACACGTCTAATGTTATATAGTTTATCAATATTGGTAATCCATAGATTCTTCAATTACAAACAATGCATGGTTTATATGCAATTAATGTCTAAACGGGATTACACTATATGTTGCATGTGTGAAACACATTATACATGTTTGAGAAGTAAAAAAACCCCGCATGAAACACACATTTGTTGGAGACAGTTAGCGAGGAATGCATACATTGGATTTCAACATAAAGTGGTTTCAAATATTTGAAAATCCAAATTGATGGATACAACCTTATGAATCTGAGATCATGCCATTTGTAAACCATATTTATGTATAAATGGTGTTGTGCTTTTGAAAGTATATATAAAAAAATGATGTATATAGAATGTAATTCCAATTGAAAATGGATCCCGCCCGAAAAAAATTAGAATACAAACGGGATTCGAATTAAGTTGGCATGGTAAACGTGCACTCTGCAAAATTTGAACGAAGCAGGGAAAGTCGCAGTAAATGCCCGAAACCAAAATCTGCGAGATGGAAATCACTACTGCCTATCCCTGCCACGCAAAGCCTATCTGCTGGATTTCTATAGGTTTCGATAGGGGTAGGTTTGTAATTTCACCCAAACGTGATGTAACCGCCTCTCACCCGGATTCATACACGGTGGGCGCCAAACATAGTGTGTCCTCGGCCCAAATCGACTCCCTCCCCGATTCATATTCATACACGGTGGGCGCCAAAAACAAACTCTCGTCGGCAAATATTCGGTGTATGCGAGATTACCGTCCTATCCCCAACCGACTAATGTTGCTGTGATGTAGTAGAAATTTGAAACGGGGGCTAAGTTTGTAAATTTCCTCGCATTTGAGACAAGCGCGCCCTGAATACATGGTTCCCCCCTTCCTCTCTACCTCCCTTTTCCCCATTCGTACTCTGTGGGCGCCAAAACACCCTCTCCACCCCACCCTCCTCCGTCCGCCGCCGTCCGCCACCCCATCCACCGCCGTCCTCCTCCACCATGCCGGAGCTGATACCCCGACGCCGCCGTCCATTACAAGAGATCGACCTCTCTCATCCACGGCTTCGGACCGGGATCCTTGCATCCCGTCCTCTCGCTTCATCCCCGCCGTCGTCCACCTTGTCGGCGCCGCTCCTACGACCGTCTCGTCCACCGTGCCCCGCCACCACCGTCTACCCTCCTAGATCTACTTCCATGCCGCCGACAGCCATCGCTACCGCAGCACCGTCAAATTCTCAGCAGATGCGTACACGGCACCGCACCAGAGGCGGTACTCTTTCGTATCTGCTCAACTTATTTATCACAGCAAGAAAATAGATCGCCACTGCTTTACTCTGATTTCTTGTCTTGGTTGCGAAGTTGCCTTTGTCCGGTTTGCACCTTCAGATCCGCCATGGCACGTTCAACACTATACTCCCAATGCTTATGGTTTTCCCCTTTTATATTCCACACTAGTTAAATCACAGTAGACTAAATTTCAAAATTGGGCCACTCGATTTTTCAGAGCTCGCCGGAGTTCGCCGGTGCAATCGAAGGGGCTCGGGTGGTTGTGGGGCCTCGCCGAACGAAGAAAACTCGACGCGGGTGGGGGTTGGGGCGGGGGTGGGGTGGGGGTGGCGGAGGAACACATGCGGTGGGGGCCGGTGGTCCAGCCAGCGGCCCGTGCGGTGTTCTGTATGGGAAGAATCAGAGACGAGGAAGAAGAAGGGTTAGGAGACGTAGGATCTTCATCCAACCGCTTAAAATGGTCGAGAGACAGCTGGGAGTTGCATTCTTAATGCGCTCTGGTTCATCATGTGTGGGCACTGCGCAACCAACATTTTATTATCCAAAATCTGCTTGCTCTTCTTTACCATGTTCCTCTTCCGTTCTTCTTTAATATGTACTCTCTCCGTTCCTAAATACAAGTCTTTGTATAGATTCCACCATGGACTACATATGGAGCAAAATGAGTGAATCTACACTCTAAAATGTATCTGGATACATCTGTATGTGATCCATAGTGGAAATCTCTACCAAGACTTATATTTTGGAACAGAGGGAGTATGATAGTAGTACAGTACATTCCTTGTACTGAAGATGAGCAGGGACATTTGCAGTGTAGAGGTCTATACGGTCGGTTGTGATGGACACTTTGAGCCTCTTTGATTCGTAGGATCTTGTAAACATAGGAATAGGATTTGTAGTGGCCTGCCCACTTGAATCCTATAAGAATAGCAAGGAAATGCGGGGAGCTGTGTCGCCTTTGAGAGTTACACTGATATTAACAGTACCGCACCTTCACTTGAAGAGAGCTGGTATCCGAAGCCTTTCTAGCCGTACCGGCAATACTAGCACATATATTCCAGCAAGTTCCACTTTGCTGATTTTACTCTGATGCTTAAGGTTTTCCCGTTGTATCTACACTCTGATCTGTGTAGCTGCTTTGTGTCGCACTAGCAGCAGTCCACTCTTGAAGCTAAACACTGCAATGACTTACAAAATTGGCACCAAGGGATTGAGTGCCATTCTGGATGCAATCAAACTCATACGCTCCCCACCTGTTGATTCTTGTTCAGAATATGATCCTAATGACTATTCTAACCTCGAGGAGTTTACTCATCATATATGTAGAGATGCCATGCCCATCCATTATCAATACATATTCCATCTGTCATCATACCATGTTTTTCCACTCAAATGTTGTTCTTGTGCATCAGACATCAAAAAGGAAGAGGGTGATTGCCGAACCTGAAGGAGCACCAGCAAAGTCCTTGAAAAACGTGGTGGTGCCGGAGAAATCAGACAGCACCCCACTTATATTGGCTGTACAACCAGTGACACAAAACGTAGGACCGACTCCAGCAGACTGTACCCATACTTCACTGGCCACACCACTAACCCCACCACACAGGACCTGCACTCCAGCAAAAGGTATACCGATTTCATTTGCCATAGCACCAGCTGTACCACAGAAAAATCCCACTCCAGCAAAAAGTACAGCAAGTCCACTGGCCGAAGACCTATCCCAACTGCAGAGACAGCCAATTCCTGCAGATTGGAACCCCATTCCATTTATTCCTAGTTTAAAAGACAATGCTTTCAATGTTGTTAGTGACTACGTGCATATATTCCGATCATGGGAAGATTATTGTGAAGACAAACACCATTTTCACATCTTCCTGTCCAACTTACGTGTAAGTGCTATTATTCATGGTTATTATTTTCCTGTTTTCTGCCGATTGAACACATCAATGATTTACATTACATTGTTGTAACTAGGCGAGGGTCAATCTGGATAGTCATGACGAGCAAAGCTTGCTTGTGCTTTTCAAGGAAGCATTGCAGCAGTATCGGTGTTACCTGAGGAAATCACACTTTGATGGCAAGTCTATAAATGAATTTCCGGTGAAGTCTCCTATGCTAAATTTAGAAGACGTTGAATGGAAAAACCTTGTTATGCACTGGTCTCATTCCCAGGATGAGGTACTGTCTATGAAATCACATGACAATTTGAACTTCTACTTTTCCGCATGTGCCTTACGGATCTTTTTTGCAGGAAATCTGCTCGAAGAAGAATTCCGGTTTGACAAGAACGACAGGATATCGCAAATATGCTGCCCGCTGCTTTGCTCTTGTTAGTACCTGTTGTCCTGTATCACTGTACTTGCATACATACCTGGTTCATTATGTGACAGCAGTATGCATGATAGCTTGCTTATCAATTGTTCGCTCCAAATTATCTGATCTGTACGAATGGTTACATTATTGTATAATATATCCAATGCCAATGTTTATTTTAGCTCTGCATTGTTCTTGTAAGTACATGCTGTCCTTTATCAGTGTACTTATAATGACAGGTAGTTGTTCATGTACCATCACTCTGCAGCTTATTTTCCTTTGCCCTCCATTTTCTACACGTCAGATCTATATTTACTCTTACCATAAGGTTGGTACTGAAGAAGTTTAGTTGTGCATTGCTCTTGGCTGTACCTTTTGCCTCTATCGCTGCACTTACATTTATAGCTACTTGGTTATGTAGCATCACTCTTCATCTTATCTTAAATATTCTCCATTTTTTCGTATATTATCACATCTATATTTACTCTTAACAAAATGTAGAATAAAGGCAATGCTTTTGAAGAAGATTCTGTGGTAAACTTCTTGAATTGCCCCCCCCCCATCAGCATGGACAAGGCCTTTATAGAGCCTGTCTTCACCAATAATGTAAGTTTGTCCATCTCAAGCCTTCAAACTTTGTTGTATATATTTGGTTAGGCATGACTGCAACAGTTGTTTATTTTTGGTGTTTGCATCAAATTGCTTGTTTAAAGTTTGTTATGTAGTTCATAAACAAAAGTTTGTCCTTTCTCAATTTAAGTTTTCAGTTGTACAACCAAGTTCCTTCTTCATACCATGTAAATTAAACTATACAGAGCAGTGATCTTCTTTTGCACTGCATGTATGCTTCTGTTCTTCATCCGTAATCTAGTGGTGTGACGAACCTACCCACTACAGCACAATGTCATATTCTACAATGTCTTAACTATGAACAATGTCATATCATTCTACTATTATTTAAAACCGTCTCTTTATTTGCCAATCTGAAATGGTATAAATTGGCAGCACACTAACCATTGATACTTATGAGTTCTTGATATGTAATCCAGTGGTGTCGTGAAGCTGCCAACTCCTTCACAACGTCATTTCCTGCCATGTCTTGACCTGAACAATACCATATTGTGTTAATGCAATTTTAAACTGTGTCACTTTATTCGTCAGTAAGAAATGTGATGAATTGTCAGCACTGATACTTTTATGCGCAAAACCTATCATCTGTCTGCTTGTTTATCTTTCAGAGTGAGGAAGATATAAGTGTTGAACAAGCGCAGTCTCATCATCTTGCTCAGCTGCTTGCGCTGCAGCTCCCCAGTAGGGCTAACCTTTCTTGAACTCTATTGAAGTGCTGTCGGTTTTGTATATTATTTTGTCGGCGTGTTTATTTGCACTGGTGGCGATCTTTGATGCCCAGTGTATGTAATCTGCTGTCTGCTTGTGCTTTATTATCATAGTGGCGAACTTTGATGCCCAGTGGATGTAATATGCCGTAATTTCTTTATTGTATAGTCCTGGTTTTTTCTTATTCACGATGCTGCAGTTATTTTACTGTATATATATCCTGTCTTCGCAGTAAACCGGCCAAACCGTAAAATTACGATACATAATCGGGTCGTCATGCAATCACGATGTAGGTTGGGCCTGAAACGTACTGAACGGCTCACAGGCCGGTAGCAGCCCGAAATGAACCCTGGCCCATGATTGTGTGAATCAAATCACGGGCTTTTAACAGGCCAAAATTGTCTCGGTCCTTGTTTGGCCCAATCAGATATCGGTTGCGAGCAGGTCGGATGCAAACCGGGCCGTAGTTAGGCCCAACTATATGACGGGCTTTTAACAGGCCGAAATTAATATAGGGCCGAAATGTTAAACGGGCCCTTAACAGGCCAAAACTAATATCAGGCCGAATTACTAAGTGGGCCTTTAGCAAGTGGGCCCAAAACCATAGTGTCCAGTTGACGGACCGAATCTGATATGGGCCATAATTGAGCCCAAAGCCTCTTAAAGGGCCGGACCTGATCTGGGCCGTAATTTGGCCCAGAACATGGTAGGCTTTTAACGGGCCGGATCTCATATGGGCCACTATTAGGCCCGGAGCGTGGCAGGCCATTAATGGACCGGATCAAATATGGGCCGGCATTTGGCCCAAAACATGGCAGCCAATTAATGGGCCGGCCTACTAGGGTCCTCAAAATCTTGTGGGCCTACAGCTGGGCTGGCCCATTAATGTCGGCGAAATCTCGTGGGCCTTTAGCTGGGCCGGCCCATTATGATCCACAAGAATCTTGTGGGCCTTTACCTGGGCCGGCCCATTATGGCACACAAAAATCTCGTGGGCCTTTACCTGGGCCGACCCATTATGGCCCGCAAAATCTTGTGGGCCTTTAGCTGGGCCAGCCCATTATGGTCCGCAAAATCTCGTGGGCCTTTAGCTGGGCCGGCCCATTATGGTCCGCAAAATCTTGTGGTCCTTCAGTTGGGCCGGCCCATTTAAACTTGATGGGCCGGTCCATGTGTCAACATATCATAGGCGCGTCTCGCCCATTGGATGAGTGACACCTGTGCCAACGCGGACCTGCCACGTGTCTCCTCCAGCCAATGATGATTTTACACGTGGAAAATCCCCATTGGTCGGGGCTGTTAACGGGTTATCGGATCCAAAACCCGACCCGATAGTTTAACGGTGTTCCGTTACGGTGGATGCCACGTGTCGGTCACCCTTGACGAAAGCACTTCTGTGACGCGCGATTTATCGTCATGGAAGTAGACACTTCCGTGATGATAATTTTGGTAATGTCATGGAACACTTCTACGACAGCACAGGTATGACTATCTTGATTCTGTCATAAATTTGTCATGGATGTACATGCATGACAAAAAACGTGACCTACTGTGACAAACACGTATCCTCACGGAAGTGTATTTTTTGTAGTGTTTGTTGCCGTATGAGTAGGAAGACGCTGTGCTCCTTTCTAACCGCATCTTCGCGGTGACAAACCAGGGGACTTATTTTGTATGGGACACATCCTACGATATACTCCCTCTCTCCCAGTTTATTTGTTTTGAATCTTTTCGTTTTATAAGTTTCAAATTCAAATTTAGAGCTCCCCATCACATGTTGAGATTACAATGTCCATTAAATCATTGCGTGCATGTATATTAAAGAAACAAATCTCGAGTTTGGCACGAGTTCGTGCTGCGGGAGCACCACAAGCCCTGGCGCGGGAGTTACATTTCCCTCTCAGGGCCGTCGGGACTGAGCTTCAGCGCCTTACTACACCTACCTTTGAGTCAATAACATGTGGACCCGATAGGTGACTGGTCCACATGTAATGCTCCCGTAGGCAGAGGGGCAGTGGGGCCAAGAGGGGTGAGCCGCAGGTCGGGGGACGTGTGGTTTCATGGGTTCGAGAGGCGTCGGGGGAATCGCGGGTGGCTGTGGTAGAAACTTGATGCTCGCCGCATTTTAGGTGGCCCACATGTCATGCACACAAAGGCAGAGAGGCGGTGCAGCCGAGAGGGGTGAGGCGCACGTCGGGGGGCGTGGTGCCGTGGGTTGGAGAGGCGTCGTGGGAATCGCGAGATGAAACGTGATGGTCGCCGTAGTTGAACTTCCATGGACAAGCTGTCATGTCTACGGACACATGCACTGCATACCGATCACTGGAAGGAGTAGCAGAGAAAGCTATATATGCGGATAAATAGTTCCTTATAGTCAAGCGGACCCACCCTACTACTCTGTTCCAAAGACATGCACACCATCGAAATAATCCATCTATATCAATATACACCGAGAGGGAATATTTTTTTTACAAGAGAGGAAATAGTTCATCCATCCATAATGCCCTCCTGCTGGTGCAGCCTTTTCTTCTTCTTCTTCTTCTTCTTCTTCTTCTTCTTCTTCTTCTTCTTCTTCTTCTTCTTATTGTTCTCATTCTCTGTGGGAGACGGCTTCGCAACAAGCTCTGTGGACCTTGCAGCTATCTCGAAACTCACACGGGCATCGAGGGCAGCATATTTTATCCGCTCGTACGTCAAGGGATAATTCTCCCATCCAGACGACCTTAATGCCATCGTCTCGTCACCCTTCTGAAGATTTGTACCGAGCTCAAAATTTGCTACGTCGAATAGGGATGGTGTCTGTTTATCACAATCTTCTACAGGAATTTTGATTCTAGTTTGTAGGTCAATGATGCTTTTCAAATCAAGGTTGTACGGCTCCAGCTTCTGTTTGTCCCCTTCGATGGCTGCCCCACAGAAGTATACGTCCTCCCGAGACAAGAAATCGTGAAGCTCACCTGGTATGGAGGGCGAGTGTATGATGTGGTACACCAAAACATCATCTTCGAGGCACAGCTGAAGGACGACGGCGCGCTGGATCTTCCCAGGGGCACGCTCCGTGTACTCTGCGTCGAGACCGATGACCCTTGTCTCTACCTTTTCGAGGGAGTTGGATACATTGTTGATCCACTGCCGAACAACCCTTGGGTGGACGGTGGCAAATATGCGCATCGAGCCTTCGACGAGGACATGTTGGATGCTAAAAACCTGCATCTCGATCTCTTTCGCCATTTGGAACCGCTGGAACGGAGGGCTATGGTTTGGAGAATTAGGATTAGATGGCTAGTCTAACTGAAGTAGTAGATGATTATTTAAAGAGGTTAAAACAATGTGAACGCAGTGGGGTTTGGATGCAAATGAAGACGAAGGGGAGGTGAAGAAGCTGAGGAGAATCGGTTCCCGATGGAGAAGTAAATGGGAGAAGTGGCGTGCAGGCAGTTGATTAGACGGCTAGGTAGACTAAACAAAAAGGCTATGCGGGTAGACTGATGAGTCGTACCTGTTCGTGTACATGCCCATCCTTCCTGATAGGTGGGACCTATGCAAACAGATAAAAAAATGTGTCGTAGTTTTTTTTTAGCGCGTGAGTGGGAGACACAACATTCTCTGGTTAAGGAATACTCCCTCCGTTTAGGTGAGTATAAGTCACCTTATGAAAATCAGGTTTTCCCAAAACCTTCAGGCGTGGAGCATTAACTTCCTGCTCGACCCCCTCCCAGCCTTGTTAGCCAACGTTCTCTTCCTCTGCTGCCGCATTCTACCTTTCCATTTTTCCTCTTGTCAAGTGTGGAACGATCTGCATGCCATCCTTGATGCACCAGAACGACCACTGCATGCATCGCGGCAGGGCGTTGATTGGGCATGCACGAGAATTTGGTTTTGCTCGCAATATGGATGATACCTGAATGATGAAGTGAACAGGCATGCTAGCACGGGAGACCTATTTCTGCTATACAATACTGGAGTACTCATGTTCCTACTACTACTAGTAGTAGTAGTAGTAGTACAACTGTGGTACACTTGATGGTCAAAATACTATTCATCCGGTCCTCACAATGAAGTGACAACACCCTGCGCCTGACACTAGTCCAGGCGGCGTGTTCGGGTTACCAAAGTCAGCCTCACCATGTGCACTGTGCAGTCAGTCACCGCCGCTATACAGCACATTGGCGCCTCGCCTTGTCTCCCTGTCCGCTCCCATAGCACCACTCCATCTCCATCTCCTTCTCCGTCTCCGTCTCCGTCTCCATCTCACTGTGCCCCCGTGTACCATCGCCCCACTCACCTCCCCCAGTACCACTGTTCCCTCGCTAGCCGGTCCAGCACCGACATCCTTCTCCCCCATAAATCAAGCCCCCTTCCAAACTCCACCATGGCCGAACGTGAACCGCGCAGCATCCATATGAGCCGCGATTGGAGCAATCTCCCCACTGACATCCTCGACCTCTGTTGTTCGTGTATGGATATGTTGAGCGCCCTGCGGCTGGTTGCATGCTCGAGGGACATGCACACGGCCATCGTCCAAGCGAGGCCTAAGCTTTTCAAGACACCCTGCTTGCTGCTATCTGGTCTTGCGAGATTGGCTCACCATGATACGGAGGCGTGCATGATTCCCCTCGACTTCAATCCGATCTCCATTAGCCGAAACTTCTTTGCAGGTATGTAGTGGGTCGCCGTACATCATTTCCCTCGACATTGATCCAATCACCATCGCCCGAAACTTCTTGGCAGGTATGTACTGGGTCGGCATGAACTCCCACTGGATGGCTGCCTTTAGAGAAGACGGTAAAAAGTTGGTGCTCGTTAACTTCCAGATCTCCCATGAGATTATCCTTCCTCCGTTGGATTATATAGAGTATTACCATCGTGGTCCAGGTCATCTAGATTACAATGTCAGTTGGACGGACCTTGTTTTGCAGAAGATTGTAATCTGCCAAGTGCCCACACGACATGCGAATTACGCAGACTTCAAGCTAATTGCCTTGTTCGACCGCGGACTCGCCTATCTTTACGCCGGTGCCTTCTTTAGCTGGAGACAACTCGGCTCGCAGTGGATCATCGTCAAAGCTGATACACACTTCTGTGATGCTATTGAACACAATGGCATCATCTACGCGATCGACAAAGCAGATGGCACCATGTATTGTTGGGACGGCGCGTGTAAGTTGTTTCCGTCTCATGTTAATGATGACGCCATGACACTGTTTGAACTTTTTGTGATGATTGGCATATCCCTGTTTGAGCAGAATTTGAGTAGAACTATCGCAATGTATTAGAGACGCCGTAAATCAGCTATATTTCGAATGAGTTAATTCATGCGATTGTGACCATGTCATTACAGCCAATTCGTACCCTGAATAATCAAACGGTTAGGAATATATGGATATTATCCTTATTTTACAGTAATCTATATACTACTACTAAATATGAGTGTGTATCAATGGCCATGTTAGTTTCCTCATTTTCATGATGTAGAAACATGCACCACACTGTTGGTTTCATCTAACCATACATTAGGGAAGTAAATGTGCATATGGAGAACTCTATATTTGGAAGTAGTGAAATCCTGCAATGCTTACCATGTGTACATACCTATATTCGCCCTTCAGCATTCAATGGCTAGAATAATATCCTCACAAAAATTTTGCCCACAGAACACGAGTATATAACAATGCATGGTCTGTTAGTTACCTTGAAGAATTTGTTTGTGAGGACAGAACATGATTACTCCCTCCGTTCCCAAATATTTGTCTTTCTAGAGATTTTAACAAGTGACTACGTACGGAGCAAAATGAGTGAACCTACACTCTAAAATATGTCTACATACATCCGTATGTTGTGTCTATTTGAAATGCCTAGAAAGACAAATATTTGGGAACGGAGGGAGTACATAACATGCATGACATGGTAGTTTCCTGTGAAGAATCGATTGCGAGATAACATGAGTATAACCATGCATGGCACTTCTATATTTTCGAACCCAGTATACATTTCCCTGTATTTTCCTCCCAGTTCCAACAGGGACATGTCAATGCTGTTTCTTGCATTATCCTACTCATACTCTGAACAATGCTGATCTTACATTAACAATGCCTGTCCTTTTTGATATGATGCAGTGTCCCTGCAGTTACTGCCCTTTGTAATCACACCACCTTTGCCAAAAACAGGGAAGCACAACTGGTTCCTCGCTCGATTAGACGACGGCAAAAGACTGATGATCATTCGGACACATGAGCCGGAAAAGTTATATTGCAAAAACCCCACTGTATACAAGCACCGTGTAATACGTGAGTATCCGGACAGTGGTTGTTACGTCTATGAGCAGGATACCAGCTTGTTGGGGCCTTTAGGATTTTTTAGTTGGAGGCGGGTAAACAGCCTTGGTTCACACTCTCTGTTTCTCGGACTCAATTATCCGATTAACTAGGAGATCACCGTTGGCAAGGACCTTGATGGCAGAGAGGCTCTGTTTGCTATGGAAAACTGTGTCTACACGGCAAGCCCTAGGAGTTCGGGAGCAAACTCCCCTGATTGTCAACGATACAGCCTGCAGCCAAAAGAAGGTGTGAATGACAAAGGCATCCGGATTAACTTTGATCCTTGGATGTCTCAATTACGACAGGCAGTGATGTGGTTCAAGCCTTCAGGTTGATAGGTAATTGGGCTGTTGCATCGAAAGGGTGGAGTACCGGTGTCTCCGGATCACTGGTCGCTGAAGCAGGGCTGCAAATTATGATGGTGTTGGATCATCTCTTCGAATGACTTTGTTGTCTTTGCTGCTGGTTCTGGATGGGTAGTTCTTTCTTTTGTTATGCATATTCCTTGTCATTTGGTCATCCTCGTCTATGTCACTCTTACTATGTAATAGTTGCTTCTGTTTAGAATGTCATTCTCGTCTGGATCACGAGAGTCTGAGCGCTGCAGATGGGTGCGTTTTGCTGGTGTAGCAAGACTTCTTATGAACTATCATGTCTTGCTGTTTATGTCAGTAGTAGTCACTAGTCAGTGTTTGGATGTTGTATATATCGTTGTTTCGAACTGTTTATTGTCTCGAACTACTGGTGGGCTAAATGAGGGCATCACCATTCTCCAGTGTTCAGAGTATATCTCCTTTTTTCAAGTTATATAATTTGAGCTCAGTGTCTTTTCGATGATGTACACTTGTTTGGGCTAGTGAGGTGTCGTTGAATATGGGCCGAGTAGTACCGCAATGCCAAAATGGTCAATTATCACTCTCAGGCCGGGCTCTCAAAAGATCCTGAAAAAAAGGCCGGGCTCTCCAAAAAAGAAAGAATAAGGACTCTTAGGCCGACATGTGGGCGCCACCGGTGTTTTCGTGCGCTTGCGCGCCGAGAGCATATTGGCGCATGCTCAAAATTCATGCTACCTTTTCATCCCCAGTCTCCCGCCCCTCCCCCACCTCTGGAATCTCGATTCCTACTCCAGTTCCCCCAAATCCCCCTCTTGTACTCCCTGTACTCAAGTGCACTATCATGTCGCCGGTCAACGCGGATCTCCGAGCCGGAGATCCTGAGGTCCGTCCTGCCTTCGGTCGCTGCGTGCTGTCGCTCAACAGTGGCATGGCGGCGCTTGACGACCAGTTTGCCGGCAAAGTGCTCATGTTAACCATCAACGGCGACCGGCCTCCCGTCTCGCCGGACAACCTTGTCAAAGCTCTTGGCATTGCGCACGGCATCCAAATAAGTGACTTGCTCATCGAAGTCTGTCCACCACCGGCTGATTTCTTCGTCAGGTTCCGGACAACTTTTGACTGCAGTCGTGTGTTCGAATCTTCCCGGCGTTTGTTCTGCAATGGCGCGCTGGTGAGCTTTGATCGGTGGCACCCAGGATGGGGCTCGGTGCCCTCTGAGCTTGAGTTTTTAACAAAGCTTACCTTCCACGGCATGCCTCGACATGCTTGGAACAGCGAGTCCATGAACGAGCTTATCAACGACCTTGGAGGTGAGCTCGTAAGTATGTTTGTTCCTCTAGACAGCTGGGCTCTGACGGTTATGGCATGGATGAAGAAGCCGTCCACCATACCGAAGGTGATTGGTGTTGAGATACCGGTGCAGGAACCGGGGTTGTACTATTCGTCGCCACCAAGGCCGCCGCAGACCATGTTAGGGATGTACCTATATCGAGTGTTCGTGCATGTCGAATAAGTGGTCAATCCATCAATCGAAGTCCTGCCGCCGTCGCTGGTGCCAGGGTCCGTCGACGACGTCCATTACAGGAGTCAACGTCAGACTTTCCCCGTGTTGCTCGGAACGATGGCTGGCACAGGGCCTACTCCATCTCGCGGCGGAGGCCACTGCTTCTTTGGGAGAAGAGGCAAGGCTGGCTGCCTGGATGTGCTCTAATTTGAGGTAACAAATGAATCTTGTCAGATACTAGTTAAATCCGAGCTATGGGTGTGAAGCACTGATATGCCAGTACATTTGATTGTGACCTGTTCTAATTTTGTACCTGAACTTTTTTTAGAAAGGGTTGTACGTCAACTTAATGTGCTAGCAGAACTTATTGTGTTGTCTGTCTGTTTTCTTTGCACAACATTCAAGATATTTCCCCGTCATTGATAAAGACGATGAACCGTTATGTATGACTTCGTTGGTTTCAACATAGCCCTTCCCGTAGCGATCCACTGCTTCCATCCTGATTGTGCCGCCTGCGTAAAAATTTTGTATGCAAGTTCAGTGTGCTATGATGTTCTATATGATTGTGTCAACTAAATAAGTTTGTACTGAGCATCAGCAATGCATATGGCTGAAAGATGTATTTACGAGCATCGACCGATGGGTCTGTCTCTCTCTATCTCTCTCTCTCTCTCACACACACACACGCACACACACGCACACACGCACAAGTGGGACCCATTGAATTATTTATTTGCTCGTGACAGCTTTTAATTAGGTTCCACTGTAATCTAACTTTTTTCTTAAGTTATTAATTGAGCTCAGTGACTTCAAAAAGTTGTACAGAAGCCTTGTTTGGGCCTTTCCGGCGTCGCTGAATGTGGGTTGAAACCATGTTAGGTTGTATTGTACTACACAGGCCTTTTTTCAACATCAGCAATGCAACTGGGCCGACAATTGTACACAATATCCGGGTCAACTTGTTATTCTCCGCCCCGCTGGGCTGCAAACTTTCCTAGGAGGTATGCATTAGGCTTAACAAGAAAATGGACTTTAAGAAATAATAAATGGGATGTAATTATAATAACTGGACAGTTACTATGCACCAAACATGTAATTAGTTTGAAAAATATATTATTTTTGGAATTTGAAAATTTTAATTTCATTACTTGTTACGCGCGCAATATTTCGTTGGATTTTAACGTAATACAACTTTATTTTGAAATTATATTTAACCTGACTAGAAATTTCGGATAAAAATATTTCGGATCCCATCAAAATGTGGGAATTTTTTTAATTCTGTTTTGAGCGGTTGTTTGAAATTATTAATCGTTGTCCTAGCTACAAGTTGGGCTGTACTTTTAACAAACTGTAAATGGGCTGTAGTAAATTCCATTAGAATTAAAAAATGGGTTGTACATTCTTACAAATCGCAAATGGGCTATATGTTCTCTGCCAAATCCGAGTTGTGGGCCTACTAAGTTGACGCGTACCAAGGGCTTTGTCAACTTAGTCAATATAAACGATTCTAGCTGCAGTGATCGGACGATGTCCATCCAACGGCCGTAGTGCTTCTTCAACCTCTAGTCTTCTTGCCCCAGCCGCCCAAAGCAGCGCCGGTCGTGTCGCGTGCTCCTGCCTCCCGTGGACGGCTGTGATGCCGCGGAGGCCTCACCGCCCCGTACTACTCCCACCGCTGGCCAGGCCATCCCTCTACTCACCCACACCCCCTGTTATTCTGCGGTGACGGCAGCCTCACACCGCAGGCGAACCAGTGAACCCTCGTACTCCTCTCTGCGCGGGCTTCCACTGCTGCGTCTTCCCCGGCTCCGCGTCGTCCCCTTCCTAGGCCTCGCCGTCGTCCAGACCACCGCCCTGGTGCTCTCGGCGCGGCGTGGTCAACGTGGTCAACGACCGACTTCCAACGGAAGAGTACTGTCGGGGATATACCCCGTGGTATGACCCGGCCAGAATATGACCCGCCCGGACTTGGCGGTTTATTTGAGACCCGACTGACACTTGGCTATTCACTGGCGACCCGCCCTGACCTGGCGGTTTACAAGCAACCCGTCTGGACATTATGACTCACTGATGACCCGGCGGGCGGGTCAGACGGATGACAAGGCCCAAGGCCCAGAAGGCCGGTTCATGTTAATGGTGGGCCGATTTACGAGGAAAGGCATAAGGAATATTCTCCTCCAAAGGAAGTAAGACTAGGACTCCACTTGTAATAGAGTAATCCTAATCCTACGAGGACTAGTCATGTAACCCGCCCCTTCAACATATATAAGGAGGGGCAGGGCTCCCCAAAGGGGGAACAAGAAACAATCTCTAGGGCTAGACACAAAGAGCCGGCCAAGCCGGCGACTCACTCATGATCATAATGAGACCTAGCCACAAACAGCATGTAGGGTTATTACCGGATGATGTTTCCCGGGACCCGAAGCTGTCTAAATTCTTGTCTTGCATGTTGCGTCTCTCGTCCCGATCAACCCCTCTCAAGCTACCGCATAGATGCGTTGGCCTCACGACTAAGTCCTCACGCTAGGACATCTGCTGTGACGATTCCATGGCAGTTGGCGCCCACCGTGGGGCACACGCACGGTGGTATTGAGTTCTTGGAGGGAGCTCTCCCAGGGATCGAGAAGTTTGCAATTTTTCGGATGACCCGGTTTGGAAGGGTTCGCATCAAGTTCAAGTTTATCAGTTCAGGTTTAAGATCTATGAGGTTTAAAAGTTCAAAGGAAAATTAGGGTTACAACTCATTCGTCGACATCATCGGGCAATCTGCTGAGACAAAACGCCAACAGGAATTTAATCCCTGCGTCACCGTACGATCGGGTGGATGCGATCAACTTTTCTCGGTGGCTATTGTGCGCGGCGTCTAAACAATCCATCAAGTCGTCAAATCACCAAGTCGCTGAGACCGTCGACTTACGTTGAAATCTGATCGATGTTGGGAGCACCGCTTGCGAGAGGCCGAGACCGGCAGGAGTTCCAAACGCATCTAAGGCGTCAGCTATTCTGCCAAGTTGCCGATTGTTCCTCCCGAAAAGATCAGGCATAGCCACTGCTAGCAGTATTTACGAGTTTGATCGCTGCTACTACTGGTTAACCAAAAGCAAAGTCGGCAGCCTGGAAAAGACGCTCAGTATAAAAAAGTCAAGGAAGCAGTCAGGAAAAGGAGAGGCAGACGTGCAGTTTCCGAAGACGCCTATGACCCGAAATCAATCAATACGAGGATAAATCATGGCAGCAAAAGAAAGGCTAGCGGCGCAGGTCAAATCCACCGAGTTGTCACTACCATTGCTTTTTTAGACGTGAGGGCAAGGGAATAAAGAAACAAGCATCATTGCATGTCACGAGTCCCTAGGTTTAATCGAAAACTACTCTGGATGGAAGACAAAGAGTACCGATACTAGCACATCAATTGCTAGTAGTAATACCACCAAAGTTGTCAGGCACAGGTGGAGGACGCGTTCACGTTTGCACGCATACAGGCTGCATAGCCAGCGCACGCACACGCAACCGCACTTGAAGGGTCTACACTCGTTCGTCCAAACTGACAGGACACGTCAGACACAATTCTGCGTTCACCACTTCCTCTGCTCTACGACAAGTCAAAGCTCTGAGCAGCTGCTTCCAAACCGGACAGCCTTGGTTAAACCGCTGTGGCCCGCCTCCATTGAGGACCGCCGCGCCGAGTCCTCTGACTGCTGCTGTCTGTGCATGCTGAGTCGCCTGCTTGCTTTGCGCTCGCGGCCCTGCCGTCCCCCGCGTTGCTGCGCCCGTGTCCTCACCTCGAGGCACCCTTGCTACAACACTGAGCCGCCCACTTCCCCAGCTACTGTGGGTTCGGGCCGCCACTGCGGTGTCCCTTTCAAGTCGCCCCTCCAGCCGCTGTTATATCTGCCGCTTTGTTGGTCCTGTGTACATACTAAAGGCTGCACCAGAATACATCCAACATTATCCAATACTGGTATCCGCATTCATCCGAAAAATAAATCAGGTGATGTTCGTCCAGTCTGTTTTAATAGCACATATTAATTTGTGAGAACAGTTATTTTGTCGCGTAATATTTTTACGCAGGATAGTCATTCAGGACAAAGGTGTTATACAGCGGATATGGAGCGCGCACCAGCATAACTCTGCAGTGGAGTCCATCCATGTCATGTTGCTCGATGGATACGCATGCAAGTCGTGGCCCCCGCTGTTCGGTTTACATCTGTCCGCGCCTGCGGCCAAGTCGCCCGTCCGCACCGGCTTACAACGCCGCGGCCAACTCTCTCATCCGCACCGGCTTACAGTGATGCGGTTGACTCACCCGTGATTAACTTCATGGCGGATTACTTCCGGCCTAAACACATCAGGTGTTATCCCTCCTATATATTTTATCAGTATATTTTAATTCCTCTGAGCACTATTACACTGCCCTATTGGTGTTTTTATATACAGATAAAATTATTGTTATACTGCGGGTATAGAGCATGAAATGGCAACGTTTTACAATGGCGTTTTCCTCCGTGTCGCATTACCTGATGAACGGATGGCCGGTTCACGCATCCGCACCGGTTTACAATGCGGAGGACAACTTGCTCGTCCACACCGGCTTACAACGTTGCGGCCGACTCTCCCGTCCGCGTCGGTTTACAACGCCGCGGCCGATTCATCCATCTGTTCGCATGGCCGGCTTGCCCATGATCTATTTCAGCTTC
This sequence comes from Triticum aestivum, assembly GCF_018294505.1. Lineage (NCBI taxonomy): Eukaryota > Viridiplantae > Streptophyta > Magnoliopsida > Poales > Poaceae > Triticum > Triticum aestivum. The sequence goes on along the minus strand of NC_057796.1, from coordinate 330,831,345 downwards.
ACCGCGGTGATCATTAAACTCTGCGGTGGATATTTTCTGGCTTAACATATCAGGCGAAATCCATCCATTATATTTCCATATTATATATTGCTTTCTTTAAAAGAGCAATTACTCTGGCTCGCAAGTTCTTCAATGTAGGACAAATTATCTACTGTAAAAAGGGATTATTATATCACTGAGCTATTGGGTAACTCATGCCGGTTTATATCACGGTTAAATATGGAGAATCTCAAGCCAACTCCTCGAGTCATCTTGAGACTCGGGGGCTACAGTGACATGACTCAGGAACTCCGGGTCGTTGGAGGGAATGATAACCCGGTTCCGGAGGCTACTACCATATTGATGAAAATTTAAAGGCCGTTAGAAAATTGCCGGTTCAAAATAAAGATTCCGGTTTAAAATCCGGTTCAAGAGATATCTCTCTCCTGCAAAGTTTTGAAGCTCTCAAATCCGGTTCAAACATCCGGCTCAAGGTAAATTTATATCTTACAAAGCTTTGAAGCTCTCAATATCCGGTTTACAAATTTCCGGTTCAAAAAGAGGTTATCTCTCGCAAAGTTCGAGTTCTCAGGAAAAATTAAAGGGACCAAAGAGAGTCTGTTACAAAGCACAACTCAAATATAGGTACCCTGCTTTAATGACCATTGGGAGCTGATCGTATCCGAATTTAGCTTAACCCTTTGGGTGTGACCCTAATCGTATTCGAATCAGAGTCATTAAATATTCTCATGATCACTAGGGGGCTTCCTGTTCAAACATAGGTCATATTCGAACCAAAGAGAACATAGCTGTCGGTACCCTCTTGATCGGCACACTACCGAGCTCACTAGGGGGCTTCTTGATCGTATTCGAATCATAGCTCAACCCCTTTTGGGAACCGACGTGGATCGTATTCAAATCAGCGTCGTTAAACAACTCTCAAGGTCATTTGGGGGCTTCCTGTTCAAACATAGGTCGTATTCGAACCAAAGAGAACATAGCTGTCGGTACCCTCTTGATCGGCAACGCCAAAGCCACTGGGGGCTATATGATCGTATTCGAATCTTAGCTTAACCCCTTTGGGACGGTTTTCTGGTCGTATTCGAATCAGAAGCCTAAAAAATTTTGAAGTCTCTTTTTGCAAACAATTTTTTGGATTTTATTTGAAGTTCTTTTGATCATATCTAAAGTGTATATGAGTGGTTTCTATTTAACCCGGCTTCATTTTCGATGATAAATCGCCAGCTTATGACAATCATCATCTATGTGGAAGCATTGGCTTCTAAGGATTGGGTTATCGCCCTTACTACATAGGTCATGTAAACCGGCAGTTCAAATTCAATATCACAGTGGTTATATGTGAGATATTATGACCCGCCCTGCGGTAAACCTACTTGTGTGCAGGATAAGACTACATTGGGGTGGTTACCCGCCCTGGCTTTTGATATTAAGTCACCAGGGCGTATGTTGTTTAAACTCTGTGCAGGATTTGCAGAACTGTGACTTATATAAATTCTTAAGTTCAAGCTCGTCATTAAAATTGATGCTTCAAAATGATTATCCGTTCTGGATTTTCTCCAAGGCTATAAGCCGCCGGGTTCTAAAAATTCCGGCCTACAATGGAGGCGTATTAAATCGCCATCGGCCAAGAGCCGTCGGGTATTTAAACTCCGGATTTACTTATCAACAGATGAGGTATTCAAAGTCGCTTTGGTGCAATGGCTATTATTTTATCAATGGATATGATTTATTCTACAATGGAAGGAATAGTCCCGAGTCGCTGCAGGCTTACGACCCGGCACTTGGGGGCTAGATTATTCAAATTGATATAACATCGAATATGCAAGTCCCATGTTACTGCCAGCATGTACCATGGCACTTGGGGGCTAATGCAAAGTCATTTTTTGCTCAACTTATTGAAGACCTGACTCATCACATTCTAAATGAGCCGGCCCTTGGGGGCTACCAATTGCTCCTGTCGAAAATTCAAGGTACACAAGCCTTAATCCATTATATTGAAAGATCCACTACTTAGTTGGTAGAGTACAAAACTCTTAACCTTGTGGACGTGGGTTCAAGCCCCATGGTGGAGATTACATCATATGTTGTTATTATCAATGAATCATATACAAAGTCCCAGCTCGGTAATATATTATTAAACCCGGCCCTTGGGGGCTACACGTTGCTGGTCAAGTTTACACGATCATATTTACAAAGTCCCTGCTCATTATTGCATAATGACCCGGCCCTTGGGGGCTACACTGGTTGAAGTTTTTATGAGCATAAGGCAATTACAAGTCCCAGGTTGCTGCAAGTGTCGGAGTAAATGGCCACGGGTAGCCTAATCGACTACCCATGGCTCCCCGGAAAATTTACTAGGCCTTTGGGCCTCCAAGCACTCCAAGCATTTGGGCCGTCTTCCCCGGCCGGCTACCACTAAAGCCGACTCCCGGAAGACGACCCAGCCTCACCGATTCCTCCCCAAGACGACTACGGGGAGGCCGACTCCAAGAAGCCGGCCAAGAAGGACGCTAACTCCTAGAAGCCGGCCAAGACCGCAACCACTCCTACATAACGGCGACGTGACGGGGTGTGGCCACAGTGCGGCCCACTACCCCCGAAGCCCGAGGCGGGTGTGGCTACAGGAGGCCGTACGGGACGGACGTCTCCCGTGCGGCTCGGCACTGTAGCCATGCTGACCTCGACATCATCCACGACCCCCTCCTGTACGGCCCAAGGACTGCGGGCCCCTTCAGCCAGAGAGAGGCGTGAAGGGGGCCCGGCCTTTCCCAGTCGGCCGAGAGCATAGCCGGCCTCCAGAAGCCGGCTGTTCCCTTCCTCGAAGCAGGAGCCCCATTAAGGAGACAAGACGAGGTAAGGCTACAGTGATAGCCCCCGAGGCGGTCCACTGTAGCCACGCTTACCTCGACAAAGCCCTCGCCATCACAGGCGAGGCTACAGTAAGCAGCCGCCGACAAGACCCTAGGCGGTGGGGCCGGCCTGTCGACCAAGTAGCCGGCAGCCGGCGGGACCCACCAGCCGGCGGAGAAGCCGGCGAGCGTAGACACTGACGGCTGGGACCAGATCCCAGTCGGATTACCATTGTACCCCCGGCGGGTAGGCCTCTATATAAACCCCCCGGAGCACCCATGCAAAGGGTTGGCTTCTAGGTTCGCTTCCAGTACGCTTCTAAGCATAGCACCCGCACACACCATAGATAGAGAGAAGCAAGAGCTAGCCTTGTCCTTCTTCTCCCTTCACCTCAACAGCTCGAGGAGCGATTGTAGCTACCTTTTATCGATCTAGTGATCATGCGGAGACCCCGCAGAGCAGGACTAGGGGTATTATCTCCTCGGAGAGCCCCGAACCTGGGTAAGATTCGCCGGCGTGCATGTCTACGCCTCATCCCGTTTCCAGGCACCGGCGACGTTTTATTGGCTCCCACAATGATAAGCCATCCCTTGGCATATGTCGCACCAACCACCCGACATTTGGCGCCCACCGTGGGGCCAGGTGCACCGTCGTCCGGAGACCTGTTCTGGACGGGAACCCTCTTCCTCCCCCGCGAGCGCAGCCAGCCTGCTGCGCCCGATGGCGTTTGCCTCGACGCGCTGCAAGGCGTCGACGACGCCTGCGCAGCGAGCCGCCTCGCCGATCTGCTCGGCAAGACTCGCATCTCCGACGAGCCTGCGTCCGACGCAGGCACCGACTACCCCGAGAGCCGCCTCGTCAGCCTCCTCGACCAACTTCACGTCTCCAGCGAGCCTGCTGCGGACATGGAGTCTGTCGGCACCACCGACCCGATGCTCATCGACTCCGACACCGCGTCGCTCGACGCCTAACCCTCCGATGTGGTGGTCTTTGACGACCCCCTCCCTCGAGCTGACAGCGGCAGCAGCGCTGTCACCGAAGTGCTGGTCATCAGCCACGTCTCCAACTCGGGCGAGAACGCCCGCGACGCTCAGCAAGCGGCGATGCACGACCTCTCCGTCCCCATCCCGGCAGATGCCGACGCCGAGACCCTGGAGGCACGCCGCCTTGCCATCATCGCGGAGGGCAAGAAGATAGCCTCGATGAGACGCCTCACCGAGGCCCACCAGCGCGAAGTTGACCGCGCCGCCTTCGGCACGCCGCCGCCTAGCAGCCCGAGCCGAGCCGGCTTCGTCCAGAAGCGCGGCGCAGCCGTTGCCAGCATGCTGGGCACAGATCGCCCCGTCTACGCCACCCCGCTCGAGAATCTGCGGGCCGCTCAGGCGGCTGCAGAGGAGCTCAATGGGCTGGGAGCCGACGAGCTCCCCTACATGACAAGACGGATCCAGCAGCTGATCGATGCGGCTGCAGAGCGGCACAAGGCCGGCGTCCGCGCTGACAGCCATCCCCCGCACCGGGAACATGCCGCGACGTCACGCTCGCCGACTGCGAGCGGCGCGCGCCAGAAGAAAGACAAAGAGCCGGCTGCCAGCCGCAGCCGGACTCGCATCACCATCGAGCGCAACGCGGATGGCCGCCCTCGAGCGGTAGAACACCAAGGGAATCTGCCTCCTCCCCCGCCTCGAAGAGAAAGATGCCTTACTCCGCCGCCGGTCACGCATCCGACTCTTGGTGACCGACTCGGCCGCCGAGAAGGAGTCGGCGAGAACGACGCCCGCCACAGGATCGACCGCCTAGCTCGGTCCTTGGCGTTACAAGAAGAAGACGATGTCGGTCCGCCATGCTTTGGCCCCCGCATCCGCGACGAGCCCTTTCCCAAAGGGTTCTCGCTCCCCAGAGACACGCCCAAGTACAACGGCTCAGTGAAGCCGGAAGATTGGCTCATCGACTACTCCACGGCCGTCAGCATAGCCAACGGCAACCGGCGCGTCGCCGTGAAGTACGTCCCCCTCATGTTGCAAGGCACGGCACGCACATGGCTCAACAGCCTCAAGCCCTACAGCATCAACAGCTGGCTAGACTTCACCGAAGTCTTCGTCCGCAACTTCACCAGCACCTACAAGCGGCCTCCCAAGCCTCGCCAGCTCTCCCTCTGTGTCCAAGGGCCCAACGAGTCGACTCGCGAATACCTCATGCAATGGGCCGAGCTCCGCAACTCTTGCGAAGGGGTGCATGAGGTCCAAGCCATCGAGTACTTCACCACCGGGTGCCGAGAGGGCACCCTCCTCAAGCACCGACTCCTCTGCGACGAGCCGGCTACCCTCGATGAGTTGCTGATCATCGCCGACAAGTACGCCACCGCCGACTCCTCGATGAAGACCGAGCTCCGAGTGGATGCCTCGGGGAAAGTGATCGCTCCGGCTCCCAAGACGCTGGCTGGCGACGCAAACCGGCGCCCCTACCAGAACGACCACAAGCGCAAAGGCCCTATGCCGACTTCCTCTAGCCGGCAGGTGGCCACGGTTGAAGACGAACAGCCCGAAGAGCGGCCCGCTCCCAAGAAGAAGGGTGGCCGGCCGCCTTGGCAGCCGGCCTTCTCCTACGAGCAGGCTCTTGATGCCCCCTGCAAGTTTCATAGCGGCGCGAAGCCGTCCAACCACACAACCCGGAAGTGCCACTGGCTCACCCGCATCACCAAGGGCGAGGGAATGCAGCCGCCTCCTCCTCCTCCCGGCCCGCCGCCTCCAGCCCCTCAGCAGCCGGCGGCTCGGCCGGCAGTCGGCGCCGTCCAAGACGAGTTCCCCGAAGCGCACGACGCCTACGTCGTCTTCACAAGTCAAGCTGACGACAAGCGCAGCCGACGCCGGCAGCACCAAGAAGTGAACGCAGTCGCCTCTAGCCCCGCCGAATTCATGCATTGGTCGGAAAAGCCCATCAGCTGGAGCCAGGCCGACCACCCAGAGGTGATGCCTTCGCCTGGCTCCTACGCTATGGTCTTGGACATCACCCTTGCGACGGAGAGGCGAGCTGCCAGATTTTCCCGCGTCCTGATAGACGGCGGAAGCAGTATCAACATACTGTACCGTGATACCATGGACAAGCTGAACATCAAAGCGAAGCAGCTCATGCCGAGCCGCACCGTCTTCCATGGTATCGTACCCGGCCTATCTTGCTCTCCAATCGGCAAGATCAAAATGGATGTTCTCTTCGGAGACAAAGATCATTTTCGCCGGGAAGCAATATGGTTCGAGGTAGTGGATTTGGAGAGCCCCTATCATGCACTGCTTGGCCGACCTGCTTTGGCCAAGTTCATGGCTGTGCCCCACTATGCCTACCTGAAGATGAAGATGCCGAGCTCGAAGGGGATCATCACGGTAGCCGGCGACTACAAGAAGTCCATCGAGTGTGCCATGGCCAGCAGCCGGCTGGCCGAGTCCCTCGTGGTGGCAGAAGAGAAGAAGATGTTGGAGCGGGTTGTGGCCATTGCCGGCAAGCAGCCGGCCTTGTCCCCCAACCCCAAGGACTGTGATGCGCAGGGCTCCTTCCAGCCTGCGAAAGAGACGAAGAAGATACCCCTAGACCCGGAGCACCCGGAGAGGTTCGCCATGATTGGGGTGAACCTGGACAGTAAATAGGAAGGCGAGCTCGTCGACTTCCTCCGTGAGAATCGAGACATCTTTGCATGGTCCCCAAAGGACATGCCGGGTGTCCCGAAGGATTTCGCCGAGCACAAACTACACGTCCGAGCTGATGTGAAGCCGGTCAAGCAACCCCTCCGCCGACTATCAGAAGAGAAGCGAAGAATTGTGGGAGAAGAATAGCCCGGCTCCTTGCCGCCGGCTTCATCATGGAAGTGTTCTTTCCAGAATGGCTTGCCAATCCAGTTCTGGTTTTGAAGAAGAATAACAAGTGGCGTATGTGTATAGACTACACGAGTTTGAACAAGGCCTGCCCAAAGGATCCGTTTGCCTTGCCACGGATTGACCAAGTGATAGACTCTACAGCCGGATGCGAGCTGTTAAGTTTTTTGGATGCATACTCAGGGTATCATCAGATCAAGTTGGACCCGGCCGACCGCCTGAATACTGCCTTCATCACACCCTTTGGAGCTTTCTGCTACCTGACGATGACATTCGGCTTGAGAAATGCCGGTGCCACCTTTCAGCGTTGCATGCAGAAATGTCTCTTGAAACAACTCGGCAGAAATGCCCACGTCTACGTAGACGATATTGTGGTGAAGACAGAGAAGCGCGGTACCTTGCTGGAAGACTTGAAGGAAACCTTCGCCAACTTGCGCCGATTCCAGATCAAGCTCAACCCCGAGAAGTGCGTGTTCGGAGTGCCAGCCGGCCAGCTGCTAGGCTTCCTGGTCTCCGAACGCGGCATTGAGTGCAACCCTGTCAAGATCAAAGCCATTGAGAGGATGGAGATTCCCACCAAGCTGCGAGATGTGCAGAAGTTCACCGGCTGCTTAGCCTCCCTGAACCGTTTTATCAGCCGACTAGGAGAGAAGGCCCTCCCTCTGTACCGACTCATGAAGAAGTCCACTCACTTTGAGTGGAATGATCAAGGCGACCAAGCCTTCCATGAGTTGAAGAAAATGTTGACCACTCCGCCTGTCCTGGCTGCGCCGACTGAGAAGGAGCCCATGCTCCTCTACATCGCCGCGACAAGCCGAGTCGTCAGCACTGTTGTTGTGGTCCAGCGCCCGGAGGAAGGCCGAGCCCAGCTAGTCCAGAGGCCGGTCTACTATCTCAGAGAAGTACTATCCAGCTCAAAGCAAAACTACCCACACTACCAGAAGATGTGCTATGGGATGTACTTCGCTGCCAAGAAATTGAAGCCCTACTTCCAAGAGCACCCCATCACGGTCGTGTGCACTGCCCCGCTCGCCGAAATCATAGGCAGCCGGGATGCATCCGGCCGGGTGGCCAAATGGGCCATTGCCTTGGCGCCCTACACGATTTTCTATCAACCCCGCACCGCCATCAAGTCGCAAGCATTGGCTGACTTCCTCGTCGACTGGGCCGAGACCCAGTACTTACCGCCGGCTCCCGACTCTACCCATTGGTGGATGCACTTTGACGGGTCCAAGATGCGCACCGGCTTGGGAGCCGGCATCGTCCTCACCTCTCCCAAAGGCGACAAACTCAAGTACACGCTGCAGATCCACTTCGCCGCCTCCAACAACGTGGCCGAGTATGAGGCGCTCGTACATGGGCTCCGGCTAGCCAAAGAACTTGGCATACGCCGGATCCTGTGCTACGGCGACTCAGACTTGGTGGTCCAGCAATCATCTGGCGATTGGGACGCCAAGGATGCGAACATGGCGAGCTATCGTTTCCTCGTCCAACAGATAAGCGGATACTTCGAAGGGTGCGAATTCCTTCACGTGCCAAGGGCCGACAACGACCAAGCAGATGCCCTAGCATGAATCGGCTCCACCCGACAAGCCATACCGACTGGCGTCTCCCTCCAGCGCCTCCTCAAGCCGTCCATCAAGCCGTCTCCATAATCAGATTCCATCTTCGTGCCGCCTACGCTAGGAACAGCCGGATCCGGTTCAAGATATCCCGCAAGCGGCACGGGGACTTCGACGACTGGCCCGGGGACTACTGTAGTCGCACCCGACCCAGGGACTTCAGAACCCGGCTCGGGGACTGCAGCAGTCGGCCCGGGGACTGCAACGACACAAGAAGCGGTGGCCGACTCCAATGCAACACCCAACCCACCCACCCGAGTCATGGTGGCCACATTAACAGCATAAGAAGTCACAGCTCCCTCATGGGCCCAGCCCATCCTCAAGTTCCTAGTCAACAGAGAGCTGCCGGCTGATGAGATCGCAGCAAGACTAGTGCAACGACGAGCCGCAGCATACACAATAATCAACAGGGAGCTTGTGAAGCGCAGCGTTACTGGAGTCTTCCAGCGTTGCGTCGAGCCAGAAAAAGGAGTGGCAATCCTCAAAGACATCCACCAAGGCGAATGCGGCCATCACGCCGCCTCAAGATCCCTCGTGGCCAAGGCTTTCCGCCATGGTTTCTTCTGGCCGACTGCCTTGGAGGATGCCAAAGAAATAGTCAAGAGCTGCAGAGGATGTCAAGTCTTCAGTTCCAAACAACACCTGCCGGCTTCTGCCCTCAAGACCATTCCCCTCACCTGGCCTTTTGCCGTCTGGGGACTGGACATGGTGGGCCCTTTCAAGACAGCCCGCGGCGGCTTGACACATCTACTTGTTGCTGTGGACAAGTTCACAAAGTGGATTGAAGCCAAGCCAATTAAGAAGCTGAACGGGCCGACTGCCGTAACATTCATCACCGACATCACTACTCGGTACGGCGTGCCGCACAGCATCATCACCGACAACGGCACGAACTTCGCCAAAGGAGCACTGGCACGTTTCTGCATGACGCAGGGCATCCGACTGGACTTAGCGTCCGTTGCCCACCCGCAGTCAAACGGCCAGGTCGAGCGAGCAAATGGACTCATCCTCTCCGGCATCAAGCCTCGACTCGTTGTACCACTAGAGCGATCGGCTGGTTGCTGGCTCGAAGAGCTGCCGGCTGTCCTCTGGAGTCTGCGCACTACACCCAACAAATCAACTGGCTTCACTCCATTCTTCCTTATGTACGGTGCCGAGGCTGTCATCCCAACAGACATCGAGTTCGACTCGCCTCGGGTCACCATGTACACGGAGGAGGAAGCCAAAGAAGCAAGAGAAGACGGCGTCGACCTACTGGAAGAAGGCCGACTGTTAGCCCTCAGTCGGTCCGCCATCTACCAGCAAGGGCTGCGCCGCTACTACAGCCGCAAGGTCAAGCCAAGATCCTTCCAAGAGGGCGACCTTGTGCTCCGGCTGATCCAGCGAACAGCCGGCCAGCACAAGCTCTCGGCCCCTTGGGAAGGCCCCTTCATCGTCAGCAAAGCACTCGGCAATGACTCCTACTACTTGATCGACGCGCAAAAACCAAGAGCACGCAAGAGAGACGACTCCGGCAAGGAGTCGGAGCGACCATGGAACGCAAACCTCCTAAGACGATTTTACAGCTGAAAAGCAGTATGTATCACGCTCCCTTTTTGTATTAAGTACAAACCAACAGGCCCCCCGAACAGTACTCGGGGACTGCCTTTTACTTATCTATGAATGACGAGTGTCATATCCTTCAATGTATTATTACATTTTGAATTCTTGTCCGGAACCGGGTTCGACTAGTCGGCCCGGGGACTGGCCGCCTTGAACTATATTGAAAGTTCTTCCTGAAGTCAGAAAAGTAGTGCGCCGGCTCCCGAGTCCCCTCTTGTTGCAAGTCGCAGCTCAAAGAACTGACCGCCCGACTAGCAAGAGGCAAGACAGAAAGGACGCCTACACGAAAAACGGCTAAGGAACAACGAACCTATATAGCAAAGAGACGGCCTCCAAACATACCTGCCGGCTACCAGAGCAGCCGGCTGGCCGGCTTCCTAAAAAACTTGCTTTAGTCCAGCAGAGCTAAAGTACTTCCCCCTCCCCAATCGGCCAGGCACCCCCCCCCCGGCTATAGATTGCAGAGAAACTGTCTGACTGGGGAGGCGGCAACCAAGGGAGGGCGGCAAAGGAAAAAAGCAGAAGGACAAAAAGCGAAAGTACAAGGAAAGACCGATTGCATAATTTATATACATAAAGCCGCCCACGGGCCGGCAACAGACTTAAGTTTGAATACACCCAGTGGGTGGAATTGTGCAGACTTAACCAAACATTGTTCGAAAGTAACAAGACAGGAAAACAAAGAAAGAAGACTAGGGCGCGACATAAAGGCCGAGCCGGTCGGTGAAGGCGACCTCGCCGGCTAAAGGAGCGGCCGCCTAACTGGTCCCGGCTTGATCACCTCCAGCGGCAGAAGGCGTGGAGGCGCGCGGCGTAGTGCTGGAGGAGCGGTCAAGCTGAGGCTGGTCGGCCGCTCCACCAGCCGGCTCGTCATCTTCACCCTCTTCCTCCTCCTCTTCGCCCTCGTCGCTGGAGTCGATCTCCTCCGCCGAGTCCTCGCCGTACGCCGGGTCCAGCCCGAACCAATCTTCCGGCTGGGCGACTCCATTGTCGTCCACCTCGGGGGCGAAGACGTTGGTGTCGGTGTAGTCGGCGATCGCTGAAGCTCGCCGAATGATGGCCGGCCGCGCCGGCTCCAGCTCCGTGTCGGCTTGCTGCCGCCAGGTTGCCAGCTGGTCCAGGTTCAGGCCGGGATACTAGGCCTTGACGAACTCCAGCGCACGCCTGGCGCCGGAGCGAGCCGCTGACGCCTTCCAAGCCTCGAAGCGGCCGACCGCAACCTCCAGCCAGTCGGCGGTCCAACTGGGGGTGCGAGGGACCGCCTGGCCGGGCCAGAGGGCGGCCAAGACCTGCGATCCCGCGCGCTGAAGCCGGCGGAGAAGCCGGTGAGCCGGCTGGATGCGAGCCTGGATCGCCAGTAGCTGTTCCTCCAGCGAGCGGCCGGCGGTTGGCGAGATCTCAAAGCCGGCTTGCCTCTTCGCCTGGCGACGGGCCTCGATGGCCTGGTTGGCAGCGGTGGAATAGCCGGGGAAGTACTCTGCGCGAAGAAGAAAAGGAAAGAAAAACACCAAGATCAGAAAAACAAGCCAAAGTGGCAGACGGCAGGAAAGGACGAGGGGATAGACGGCTTACCGTCAACCAGATCCTCGATCTGGCCGTAGCCGGAGACCAGAGCCTGCTTGACGTCCGCCCAGCCGGCCGCCTCAGTCTCGAACTCGGCCTAGAAAGCGGCTTCACAGTCTTGCGCCGCCTTCAGTGCCGCCTTGTGGCTTTCCTCCTGGTCGGCTAGCTTCTTGACCAGGCGGTCGCGCTCCTGCACCAAGGCGGCAAGCTCCGCATCCTTGGAACGAAGAGCAGTCTGGGACTCCCCCAGCTGTGCCCTCAGACTGGCGTTGGCCGCTGCGGAGATAGAAGAAGAAGAAGAACAATGAGGAATCATCAAGGAAGATCCGAGCCGACTGCTCAGCAGTCGGCCCGAATCTCGGGGACTACACGCAGTGGGTGCGCTGACGCGCCCCCACATGAGATAAAAATCAAGTCACATACCTCGGCTTTCAGTGAGATCGGCGGTCTTCTGAGTCAGCTCCCGAGCCTGGGAGTTGAAGGCGGCCGCTCGGAGGTTGTGGTAGTCCTACAAGACGGACAGAAGACCAAAGTGAGAACAAAAGCAGCAAAAACAAAATCTCCAAGAAGTTCCAAGCCGCCTGCTCAGCAGCCAACTCGGAACTCGGGGACTACACCCAGTGGGTGCGCTGACGCGCCCCCACAGGAGAAGTCAAGATCAAGAAAAAAGCAAAGTCAAGAAGAAACAAGATGGGAGCACTAACCCGGATGGCCGCCCGAGTCGCGAGGAACTCGTCGGTGAACTGCCTCAGCGCCGCGGCTTGGCTTTGGAGCCGGGTCCGGACGTCTTGTGCAGCCACATTCACCACGGCCGTCCCTCCGCCAGGTGTCCACCCTGAGGTAGCGCTGGCCACCTCCGCGTCTTGGGCCGACGAGCTGGAGCCCACGGCCGGCTGCGGCTCCGACGCCGCCTTCTGCGGCTCCACCGCGGCCTTCCCCGCACGCCGGCTTGGTGGAACCCTGACCGCCACCTCGACCCTCGCGGCCGGCTCGCCCTCCGCCGACTGCGCAGGCGGCGGTTCAGACCGGCCACCTTGGCCCGCCCCAGTCGGCGGGGTCGGCTCCGGAGCCTTCTCCAAGATAATGACGTCGTCGCCGCTTCCTCCCAGCCCCGGCTGGGAGCCGCTGGCTCCTCCTGGCGAGGGTCCCATGCCCCCAGGCGCCATGGTGCGCAGGGGGGTGACCATCAGAGCCTCCCCTGCCGCCACTTCGGCCTCGGCCTCTGCCTGGGCCTTGGCTGCGGCTTCGGCGAGCGCCTTCGCCGCCTCCTCCTCCCGAGCTGCCTGGGCGGCGGCTGCCCTCCGCGCCTCCGCCTCCCGCGCCTCCCGCGCGTTCCTTTCCGTCGCCTCCAGGAGGGTGGCGCGGGGATCTATGCGGCGGGCGGTGCTCCCAGAGCCCCCTAGCGACTCGACGACGGAGCCGGCGGCCGCCCGCTCAAGTGACAGTGGAGCTCTGATCATTGAAGAAAAAACGAAGATTCAAGAACCACCGAAGGAAAGAAAGAAGGACAGTACGTAGAAAGAGAAAACTTACGCCGACACAGTCTGCGGCTGCTTCACCACTTTGCGGAAGCGAGCCGCCTTCACGGCCGCCTCTTCCCGCCTGGTGGCCGCCGCCCCACCCCTGGGCTTCTTCGTCCGGCTCCCGAACATGCCCTGAGTAGCGCGATGTTTCTGGCCTCTACCCCGAGCAGGCCGCGCGCCGGAGGAGCCCGCGCCGCGTCCGGCCGCCGGCTGGCGGTGCGGGATGGCTTCGGCTTCGTCCTCGTCCGGCCAGTCGTCGAAGGACGCGGTGAACCCAGAACCGCCTGCTTCGTCGCCGGCTTGGCCGCCGGCCGGCTCGGCGGCATCCTCCATATGGACTGCCCCCAGGTCGGGGTCATCCTGGTCGTGTTCGGTCCGGTCGGGGACGAAGCGGCGCTCCACGTCTGCCCCGCCGGCCGGCCGGAGCAGAGGACTCTGTCAAAAAGAGCAAGCCGACAGAGTTAGTGTCGGCCCAGAGGAACTCAGCGAAAAAGCCGAGAGAGAGAGAGAAAAAGAGACGTGGGGAGCGTACCGCAGGCGGAGGATTGGCGCGGCTGTATGGCTCCTTGCCGAATCGCCAGTCATCAGGAAGTTGGCAGTTGGCGAGGTAATTCACCATGTCAGCGGCGTTGGGCGGCGGCATCTCCTTGGTGCACATCCGGCTCGGATCGAGCTGGCCACTCATCTGACAGATCAGATGAGGCCGGCTCTGGAGCGGAAGGACCCGGCGCGTGACGAACGCGGCCAGGAGATCGGGCCCCGTCAGGCCCTCCGACTGGACCATCACCCGGAGGCGGGCGATGGCGGCGTTTCCTCCCGGTGACAGCGTCACGGCCCTGAAGGACCACTGGGGCAGCCTGCCCGTCGGAGGGCCGGCTACGTAGGCCGGCAGGTTGAGGTAGTCGCCCCGGGGAGCGATGTTCCGCACGTAGAAGTATGACTTCTGCCATTTCTTCACCAATTGGATCAGCGTGATGATGGGGAAAGGGTTGTCGGCGCCTGATCTCCGCGACGCGATGAAGGCGCCGGTCTGAGCCGGCACGCCCCGCACGCGCGTGCCCAGCTTCGACTGGAAGAACTCCCCCCAGAGCTCGAGGGTGGGGAGGACGCCGAGGTAGCCCTCGCACAGGGTGACGAAGGCCGACAGCAGCACCACCGCGTTGGGGGTGAGGTGGTGCGGCTGGAGCTGGTAGAAATCCAGCCAGGAGCGGAAGAAGGCGCTCACTGGCAGGCCGAAGCCGCGCAGGAAGTGCGAGCAGAAGACCACCCGCTCGCCCTTCCACGGCGCCGGCCTGACTTCCTTCTCCAACGGAAGGCGGACCTCCACTTTGTCCGCGCTGGGCAGACGCCGGGTGTCGCGAAGGAAGTCGATGTGGTCGCTATGGACGATGGAGCCATCCCAATCCCCGCCAAGCTGCTCTACGTGGGGAGGCATAGCAGAAGCAAGCACGGCGGCGGAGGAGCGTGCGGAGGAAGAGCGCGGCGGCGAGGCGCTGACGCGAGAACGAGCAAGGCAAGAAGACGGCTGGAAGCAGGAGGAGCGTGCGAGGACCTGCCGCCCTCCACCTCCCCCTACTTATAGCCTCGCGCGGCTGAAGAGGTCGAACGTGGGGGGGAGACGTGGGATTAACTGCGCCCACTCCCCCCACGTCTCGCGCTAATTGCGCATTAGTGCGAGCCGAAACTGCTGCACAGAACGTGCGGGCGGTTTCGGGATACAAAGGATCCGCGCCTGGGCCAGGGCGCGGACGTGGCGGGCCCCCACCCTGTGGCGACGTCCCGTCACGCGCGTGGGCTGGCAGGCTTTCCAGCCACGTGGCGCGCCGATGGCCCGAGGCCGGCCCGCGGCCCGGTGCGCGTGCTTGCGGGTTCCCGCCCCCCGACTCCAGAAGAATTCGACTAAGGCGGCGCGCCTGACCAAGGCCGGCTCCCAGCTGACGGCTTGTCACGATAGGAAGCTGATCGAGCTTCTTGAATCCCACTCCACCTCGAAGCCCAATCAGCTTCGGGGACTACTGTCGGAGTAAATGGCCACGGGTAGCCTAATCGACTACCCATGGCTCCCCGAAAAATTTACTAGGCCTTTGGGCCTCCAAGCACTCCAAGCATTTGGGCCGTCTTCCCCGGCCGGCTACCACTAAAGCCGACTCCCGGAAGACGACCCAGCCTCACCGATTCCTCCCCAAGACGACTACGGGGAGGCCGACTCCAAGAAGCCGGCCAAGAAGGACGCTAACTCCTAGAAGCCGGCCAAGACCGCAACCACTCCTACATAACGGCGACGTGATGGGGTGTGGCCACAGTGCGGCCCACTACCCCCGAAGCCCGAGGCGGGTGTGGCTACAGGAGGCCGTACGGGACGGACGTCTCCCGTGCGGCTCGGCACTGTAGCCATGCTGACCTCGACATCATCCACGACCCCCTCCTGTACGGCCCAAGGACTGCGGGCCCCTTCAGCCAGAGAGAGGCGTGAAGGGGGCCCGGCCTTTCCCAGTCGGCCGAGAGCATAGCCGGCCTCCAGAAGCCGGCTGTTCCCTTCCTCGAAGCAGGAGCCCCATTAAGGAGACAAGACGAGGTAAGGCTACAGTGATAGCCCCCGAGGCGGTCCACTGTAGCCACGCTTACCTCGACAAAGCCCTCGCCATCACAGGCGAGCCTACAGTAAGCAGCCGCCGACAAGACCCTAGGCGGTGGGGCCGGCCTGTCGACCAAGTAGCCGGCAGCCGGCGGGACCCACCAGCCGGCGGGACCCAGCAGCCGGCGGAGAAACCGGCGAGCGTAGACACTGACGGCTGGGACCAGATCCCAGTCGGATTACCATTGTACCCCCGGGGGGTAGGCCTATATAAACCCCCCAGAGCACCCATGCAAAGGGTTGGCTTCTAGGTTCGCTTCCAGTACGCTTCTAAGCATAGCACCCGCACACACCATAGATAGAGAGAAGCAAGAGCTAGCCTTGCCCTTCTTCTCCCTTGACCTCAACAGCTCGAGGAGCGATTGTAGCTACCTTTTATCGATCTAGTGATCATGCGGAGACCCCGCAGAGCAGGACTAGGGGTATTATCTCCTCGGAGAGCCCCGAACCTGGGTAAGATTCGCCGGCGTGCATGTCTACGCCTCATCCCGTTTCCAGGCACCGGCGACGTTTTATTGGCTCCCACAATGATAAGCCATCCCTTGGCATATGTCGCACCAACCACCCGACAGCAAGCATGACAACCCGGCACTTGGGGGCTAGATATATGGAATATTCAATTTATGACTAATGATTGAGATGAATAACCCGGATATCTTCAAGGTTGCAACACTTATATTGAAGCAAGTCTTAAGTTATCACTATGTTCTCCTCTTAAGACTTGGGGGCTACAGGTGATAGGCATATCAGGGAGATTTTTTTTTCAAATTCTCAGTTTGGAGCAGACTAGATTAACCCGGTGTCTGCAACAATCATGACCCGACATCATTTATTTATAACCCGGCAATTTTGGCAATCATAAATCGGCAAGATCTACATCTTTAAGCCGGCTGAATATCAGTTGAATATTTCAAGACCAATATTTTTGTCAAGTCAGAGCATTGAAGGCCGACTCAAATGGATTATTTCTTATAATATTTCTCTACAAGAGCAAATGTCAGCAAATTGGTTATGAAGCTGGCCTATTGATCCGGATTTTTTAGAAGAAGCGCCTGGATTTTTTGGCATTGGCAAGGTTTGGACATATCTGTTAAAGGAGATTTGCTATAAGATCTTGAGTATGCATCCAGGAGGAAATGACAAGGACTTAAGGAGGATCAGGTGCCGGCTTACAAGAATATTTAACCCGGAGCACAACCTGTCAAATTTGTTTTTGTGTTTATGTTGCAGATCAGTTTAACATGGATAAATCCAAATTAAACTGGGGGCTAATGTTGGGGATATACCCCGTGGTATGACCCGGCCGGACTTGGCGGTTTATTTGAGACCCGGCTGACACTTGGCTATTCACTGGCAACCCGCCCTGACCTGGCGGTTTACAAGCAACCCGTCTGAACATTATGACTCACTGATGACCCGGTGGGCGGGTCAGACGGATGATAAGGCCCAGAAGGCCGGTTCATGTTAATGGTGGGCCGATTTACGAGGAAAGGCATAAGGAATATTCTCCTACAAAGGAAGTAAGACTAGGACTCCACTTGTAATAGAGTAATCCTAATCCTACGAGGACTAGTCATGTAACCCGCCCCTTCAACATATATAAGGAGGGGCAGGGCTCCCCAAAGGTGGAACAAGAAACAATCTCTAGGGCTAGACACAAAGAGCCGGCCAAGCCGGCGACTCACTCATGATCATAATGAGACCTAGCCACAAACACCATGTAGGGTTATTACCGGATGATGTTTCCCGGGACCCAAAGCTGTCTAAATTCTTGTCTTGCGTGTTGCGTCTCTCGTCCCGATCAACCCCTCTCAAGCTACCGCATAGATGCGTTGGCCTCATGACTAAGTCCTCACGCTAGGACATCTGCCGTGACGATTCCACGACAAGTACTGTACGTGGAGAGGCTGACAGCTGGGTCCAGGCGGCCGCAAGGAAGTGCCTCCTTATTACGCGCAAAATAATTATTCCTCCACCTGACAGCAGGGACCCACCGGATGGGCCACCTTATTTCGCGAAAAAAACGTTCCCCCCCTGACTGCTGGGACCCACCAGACGGGCCAGCGTATTTTGTGAAAAAAACGTTCCCCCCCGCTGTTAGCTCGGACCCACCGGAAGTGCCTCCTTATTGCGCACAAAAAAATGAATACTCCCCCTGCTAGCTGGGACCCACCATGGTGGGAGGCTGACTTGTGGGCCTACTAAGTTGACTGGGACGGGGGCCTTTGTCAACTTTAGTTAATATGAACGATTCTAGCTCCAGTGACCGTACGATGTCCATCCAACGGCCGTAGTGCTTCTTAAACCTCTGGTCTTCTTGCTCCAGCCGCCCAAAGCAGCGCCGGTCGTGCCGCATGCTCCTGCCTCCCATGGCCGGCTGTGCTGCCGCGGAGGCCTCACCGCCCCCTACTATTCCCACCGCCGGCCAGGCCCTGCGGCGACGGCAGCCTCACACCGCAGCCGAACCAGCGAACCCTCGTACTCCTCTCCGCGCGGGCTTCCACTGCCGCGTCTTCCCCGGCTCCCCGTCGTCCCCTTCCTAGGCCTCGCCGTCGTCCACCGCCCTGGTGCTCTCGGCGCGGCGTGGTCAACATGGTCAAGGAACGACTTCCATCGGACGTGGACTGTACGTGGAGAGGCTGACAGTTGGGTCCACGGCCGCAGCAAGGAAGTGCCTCCTTATTACGCGGAAAGTAATGATTCCTCCACCTGACAGCTGGGACCCACCGGACGGGCCACTGTATTTCGCGAAAAAATCGTTTCCCCCTGACTGCTGGGACCCACCAGCTATATCTTTGCATGCAAGGAAGTGCATCCGGGCAAAAAAAATGATTTGCCCCCTGACTGCTTGGACCCACCAGCTACATCTTCGCAGGCAAGGAAGTGCCTGACAGTCGGGACCCACCTGGTCGAAGCGTACGTAGTGTTGTCATTCTGGTCGCGAACGTGTACGTACATATATACTGGTGGATGTAGAGGCACGCACGTGTCGTAGTAGAGGCGCGTACGTGTCGTAGTAGATGCGCGCACGTAGCATGTACACGTACGTACAGCGGCCAGGGTGCAAGAAAGAAAATACGGCCACGTATGTGTACATACTGGCGGGGTCTTGAACGCCTACTCGCGCATAGGTACGGCCAAGGCTCGCGTACATGGCTGGGTCGGAATGGAGAAACAGTGTCGTCTCGTGTTCATGGGGAGGCAACGGAATGCATCGTGTTCATGGGGAGGCAACGGAATGCGTCGTGTTCATCGGGAGGCAACCGAACGCATGGGAGCCAACCGGCTGGGTCGGAACGGAATGCGTGGCCGTGTTCATCGGGAGGGCTTGGACGGAACAGACGATGGAAATGAGGCCTGGCGTACAGCACAACAGAGGAAACAGACCTCCTACGTTCGGAACGAGGTCCTGTTGATCGGGAGGTGTGTGGCGTACCGCAAAACGGACGAAACGGACCTCCTACGATCGAAATGGGGGTCCTATTGATCGGGAGGGGTGTGGCGTACCGCAAAACGGACGAAACGGACCTCCTACGGTCGAAACGGGGGTCCTGTTGATCGGGAGGGGTGTGGCGTACCGCAAAACGAATGAAACGGACCTCCTACGGTCGAAACGGGGGTCCTGTTCATCGGGAGGGGTGTGGCGTACCGCAAAACGGGACTCCACGAGATACTGTTCATCTCCACAGTCGACCTCCTCCAGCCTCCACGGGCTACCGTCGACCTCCTCCAGCCTCCACGGGCTCCTGTTCATCCAGCCTCCACCGCACGCTACTCCACCGGCTACTGTTCAACCACCCCTCCACGGGCACCCCTCCACCGTCTACTGTTCATCCAGCCCTCCACACCACGGGGTCCTGTTCAACCACCCCTCCACGGGCACCCCTCCACCGTCTACTGTTCATCCAGCCCTCCACCACACCACGGGGTCCTGTTCATCCAGAGGCAACGCCACCGCTCACTGTTCATCCAACCCCCCCCCCCCCCGCAACACTCACTATTCGTCCAAACGATCGGCTTCAATTAGCAGCAGTAGCGAAGGAATCGCTCGATCGGGTTCAGTTAACAGTCATCGATCGATCGCTCGGGTTCAGTAACGCGTAGCCTGCAGTGCAATCGCTCGGGTTCAGTTAGAGCCCAACGCCTCGCTCGGGTTCAGTTAGAGCCAACGCCTCGCACACACGTGCGTACGTGTATGAGAGAAATGCGCATCGCTCGGCCCCCGACGTCCCACCGTAACCGGGAACTCCCCGAAATTTTCCTCCCCCTCGCTTCTACCACGGTTTTTTCCGTCATGGACGGCCCAAAGAATGTCATGCAGCTGCGTCTTCGGCCCGCCCAGGACGAAAAGCCAATTTTCTGTCATGATTTTTTGTCTTAGAAGTAGGAGCCCACCACATCTATGATGATACCGGGTTTTGTCACAATTATCGTCATAGAAGTGTCATATGTATGACAGAAAAAAATCGTTCGGCCCAAAATGTCACGGATGTGTCTTTTTTTTGGGTAGTGTAGGAGACTGTAAAACTGTGTCTTTGATAATCAAACTAGAAGGTATTTCTTATTACATCTCAACAGTCTGAATGCTTTAAGTATAAAAGGGGCGGAGCAGCTCCGCATTCCAAGCGCGTGGCTCGTCTTTATTGTGCTCGACATTCTAGAGGTGATATGCTCCGTTGTGGAGCACTTTGGTGACAATGAAGGGGCCTTCCCAAGCAGGAGCGAGCTTGTGTGGTTTCTGCTGATCCACTCGAAGAACCAAGTCTCCCTCTTGAAATGCTCGACCCCTCATGTTTTTGGCATGGAATCGACGCAGGTCTTGCTGATAAATGGCGACCAGATTAGGGCCGTCTCTCTTTCCTCTTCTAGGAGATCAACTGCATCTTGCCGAGCCTGTTCCGCTTCATCTTCTAAGAAAAGTTCGACTCGGGGTGCATTGTGAAGCAAGTCACTCGGAAGCACAGCTTCAGCCCCATAGACTAAGAAGAATGGAGTTCGGCCAGTCAAATGATTAGGAGTTGTCCTCAATCCCCAAAGCACTGATGGAAGTTCATCGACCCAGGCGCCTGCTGCATGCTTGAGGTCACGCATCAATCGGGGTTTCAGTCCTTTGAGAATCAACCCGTTTGCTCTTTCAGCTTGTCCATTCGACTGGGGATGGGCGACTGAAGCATAGTCGACTCGAGTGCCTTGGGAAGCGCAGAAGGCTCTGAACTCATCAGAATCGAAGTTCGACCCATTATCAGTGATGATGCTGTGTGGAACACCATATCTGAATGTTAACTCTCTGATGAAGCTGACAGCAGTACTGGCTTCGAGATTTTTGATAGGCTTGGCTTCAATCCATTTGGTGAACTTGTCGATTGCTACGAGTACATGAGTGAAGCCGCTCCTGCCAGTCCTTAGAGGTCCAACCATATCTAATCCCAAGACAGCAAAGGGCTAAACGGGTGGAATGGTCTTCAGGGCTGATGCCGGCTTGTGAGACATATTGGAATAGAACTGGCAACCTTCACATTTGTCAACTATGTCTTTCGCCATTTCATTCGCTCGTGGCCAATAAAACCCCACTCGGTATGCTTTGGCCACAATGGTCCGAGAGGACGCATGGTGACCACAGGTCCTCGAGTGGATGTCGTTGAGGATCACTCGACCTTCTTCCGGTGTTATGCACTTCTGAGCGACTCCGGTAACACTTTCTTTGTAAAGCTGTCCACCCATTACTGTGAAAGCTTTGGATCGACGGACAATCTGACGGGCCTCTTCTTCATCCTCTGGGAGCTCTTTCCTGAGAATATATGCAATGTACGGCACTGTCCAATCAGGTATGACGACCAAAACTTCCATGACCAAGTCGACCACGGCTGGGATTTCAACTTCAGTCGGATCAGTAGGGCTCTTAGGTTGTGGGGGTTCCTCCGTGAAGGGATCCACTTGGACAGACGGTGTGTGAAGATGCTCCAAGAACACATTATTGGGAATAGGCTCACGCTTGGAGCCTATCTTTGCCAAATCATCAGCTGCTTGATTTTTCAGTCGGGGTATATGATGGAGCTCTAACCCCTCAAACTTCTTCTCTAACTTTCTCACTTCATTACAATAGCCAGTCATAGCTGGGCTCCTAACGTCCCACTCCTTCATTACTTGATTAACCACCAAATTTGAGTCGCCGTAGACCATTAGGCGACGGACGTCGAGTGAAATGGCCATACACAACCCGTACAGAAGTGCTTCGTATTCAGCCTCATTGTTGGAGGAATCAAAATGAATCTAAAGAACATAGCTGAGCCTGTCTCCTCGGGGGGATACCAATACCACCCCAGCACCAGAACCATTCAACATCTTGGATCCGTCAAAGAACATGGTCCAATGCTCCGAGTGAATCTGAGTCGGTTGTTCCTGCTCAACCCACTCGGTGAGGAAATCTGCTATTGCTTGGGACTAGATAGCTTTCTTTGCCTCAAACTTGATATCCAATGGAAGGAGTTCAATCTCCCACTTTGCCACTCGACCAGTTGCATCTTTGTTGTTCAGAATTTCTGACAATGGTGCGTCGCTGACGACTGTAATGGAATGATCTGAAAAATAATGCGCAACCTTCATGGTCATGTAAATTCCATAAACAAGCTTCTGATAATGCGGATATCTCTGCTTGGACGGAGTCAAGACTTCAGAAATATAGTACACTAGGCGCTGAACTTTATAGGCTTTTCCTTCTTCTTCCCGCTCAACCGTGAGTACTATACTGACAACTTGTCCAGTGGCTGCAATATAAAGCAGTAAAGGCTCTTTGCTGATTGGGGCAGCAAGCACCGGCTGGGTGGAAAGCAGGGTTTTGAGCTCTACAAACGCTGCATCAGCTTCAGGAGTCCACTCGAACTTATCAGATTTCTTCATCATTCGGTAAAGAGGCAATGCCTTTTCACCGAGGCGAGAGATGAATCGACTCAAGGAGGCCAAACAACCAGTAAGCTTCTGAACGTCATGCACACGCACAGAGCGTTTCATCCGGAGTATGGCCCCAACTTTCTCTGGGTTCGCGTCGATCCCTCGTTCGGAAACGAGGAAACCGAGTAACTTTCCTCCTGGAACTCCGAATGTGCACTTCGACAGATTAAGCTTGATATCATACCTTCTCAGGTTGGCAAAGGTTTCAGCGAGGTCAGTCAGCAGGTCAGAACCTTTACGCGACTTGACCACAATGTCATCCATATATGCTTCCACATTCCGACTGATTTGAGTGAGCAGGCACTTCTGAATCATCCTCATAAATGTGGCACCAGCGTTCTTGAGACCGAATGGCATGATGACATAACAAAAGCACCCAAATAGAGTGATGAAAGCTGCTTTTATCTCATCGGGTCCATACAGTCGGATCTGATGATACCCGGAATAAGTGTCCAGAAAACACAAACGCTCACACCCCGCAGTTGAGTCGACGATTTGCTCGCTACGGGGGAGAGGGAAATGATCTTTCGGGCAGGCCCGATTGATATGCTTGAAGTAAAGGCACATACGAAGTGAGTCGTCCTTCTTGGGGACCATGACAACATTGGCCAGCCACTCGGAGTGGTAAATCTCTCGAATGAACTCAGCTGCCAGGAGCCGAGCCACTTCCTCGCCAATTGCCTTTCTCTTCTGTACGGCGGACCATCGAAGATGTTCCTTGACTGGTTTCACTTTCGGGTCGACTCGCAAATGGTGCTCAGCCAGTCCCCTGGGTACACCCGGCATGTCAGAAGGTTTCCATGCAAAGATGTCCCAGTTCTCACGGAGGAACTGGATGAGCGCTTCTTCCTATTTGCTGTTGAGTGATGTTGAGATATGAGTAGGAGCAGCATTAGGATCGGTCGGGTGAATATGAATCGTCTTTGTTTCACCGGACGACTGAAATGCAGAATCTGTGGAAGGCTTCTTGGCTCGCAACAAATCACTCGGATCTGCATTTTTCTGATACTCTTGCATTTCAACTGCTGCCATTTATGCATCGGCAATTTTAGAACCCTTCTGGAAGCATTCCTCTGCCTTCTGCCGATTGCCAGTGACCGTGATCACTCCTTTGGGACCAGGCATTTTGAATTTGAGATACACGTAACATGGTCGAGCCATAAAGCGTGCATATACAGGCCTCCCCAAAATAGCATGATAAGCACTCTAGAAATCCACTACTTCAAATGTCAACTTTTCTTTACGGTAATTCTTTGAATCACCGAAAACCACGTCAAGGGTTATCTGGCCGAGTGATTCAGCCTTCTCGCCAGGGATGATGCCGTGAAAGCTCATGTTGCTCTCACTAAGTTTGGACATCGGAATGCCCATCCCCTTCAAGGTTTCAGCGTAAAGGATATTCAAACCGCTACCACTATCCATCAACACTTTGGTCAATCGAGTGCCCCCAACGACTGGGTCGGCCACCAATGCTTGCCTCCCTGGAGTGGCTATGCGAGCAGGATGATCAGACTGGTTGAATGTGATAGCTGTTTGTGACCACTTCAGGTATGTTGTCGTTGCCGGAGCAACCATATTCACTTCTCTGTTGATCACTTTCAGTCGACTTTTGCTCTCAACATCAGCGAAAATCACCAGGGTGGAATTGACATTGGGAACACCATCATCTTCCTCTTTGTCCTCGTCCTTGTCTGACTCCTTTTCCTTCTCATTGGGTTGCTTCTCTCGGAACTGCTGGATCAGAACTCGACACTGTCGAGTGGTATGTTTAGGATAAATCAGATTACCTTCTTCATCCTTCTTGGTGTGAATGTGGCATGGTAAATCCAACACATCATTTCCGGCTTGATCTTTCACTTTCTTGGGGGTCCAGGGCCCCTTAGGTTTCCCTTTAAACTTTCCTTGAATCACTGCTGCAGTTTCACCAGGCCCTGCAGGCTTGGCTTTACGCTTCTGTTTCCAATTGGAATTGCCTCCACCGGTGTCCTGACCGACTGGTTTGCTCTTTCCACTGCGGAGTCGATCCTCTTCTTCTTTGTTAGCGTACCGAGAGGCTATTTCCATCATCCGAGTCAGAGACATATCTCTTGTCCGACTGAATTTCAGGACCAGTTCTTGATACTTAACGCCTTCCTTGAAGGCACAAACTGCTTGATGCTGGGACACATTTTCCACTGTGTGATGCAAAGTGGTCCACCTCTGAATGTAATCTCTCAGAGTCTCATTCGGTTTTTGCACGCAATGCTGCAATTCTGTTAATCCTGCTGGCCGCTTGCAAGTACCCTCAAAAGTTCTAACAAACACTCGGGCAAGTTCCTCCCAACTGAATATACTACCTGGTGTTAACTGAGTCAACCATGCCCTGGCCAAACCTTCCAACATCAGAGGAAGATGCTTCATGGTCACTTCATCATTGCCGCCACCAATCTACACAGCCACTCGGTAATCCTCAAGCCAAGTGTCAGGCTTGGACTCACCAGTGAACTTGCTAACTCCAGTCGCCAACCTGAAGTTGGGAGGAATCTCCGCGGCCCTGATGGCTCTGCTGAAACATTCTGGGCCTGAAACATGAACTCTGCTACCAGTCGGGCGATCTCTGTCATGACCCTCTCTGTGTGCTCTGTTCCTGTCGACCAAACCTTGAACGATAATAGATCTCGCATCAAAACCTGGCTCTCTTGGGTCGACTGGTATTCTTCGCTCGCCATTGTGCGGGCGTCTGTCATCATACTGCCGAGGCACATATGATCCACTCCTCGGAGGAGGTGTGGGCACTCGACAACGGTCATCGCGGCCGAGTCGGTGATCATACTGCTCATGGTTCCTGTTCTGATCCTGTCGGTGCCCACGTCCCTCACGCCGCGGGGGCGATCTTGGGCTGTGGGCCGACTGAACTGTATCTACCATCACGGATCTGCTATCAATCCTGTTCCGCGACTGAGACACCGCTGAGTACTGTTCTCCTGCTACCCGGAGTAAGGCCCGGATCTGCATCAAACCCCTACCAGCCTCCGACTGGGAAGGCTAAATTGACTCCGCTATATGGCCCGCAGCTGTGAGATTTTGAATCGGAGTGCGGTATACCTGAGGTTGAGGCAGAAAAAGTTGTCGTCGACTGGACTCGGGAATCCGCTGCCGAGCACGCTTGTCGAGTGCATGCTGAAGGTTCTCTAGCTAAGTGCGCTCAGCCAAATTGGCCAGGAGTGCCTCCTCCAATGCCCGAGCCTCGGAGGTTTCCCCAACGATGGGCGTGTGGAGTGCATCCATGTTGCGGCGGCGAAGCTCTTCCCTCTGCTGCGAAGAAAGGGGTTTGGGACGGTACTCCTCATGAACGCGTGACAGATCGCCGCCACCATCGCCGCCGTCGTCGCGGCGGAAGCCAGGCGGACTACGTGGTCCGTCGACCATCAAGACTTCAGCCGCAGGGTCGCTGCTATCGCACTCAGATGTGGTCTCGACGGAGCTAGTCGAATAGACCGTAGAGAGTTTCATCGGGCTCGATTGCGGCGACTTGTGGGGTGGCCGACTGACGAGCCACAGCGTGTTTCACCCACCGCTGAAGCCGCAACCAACCGGATTGCTTGCGTCGGTGAACAGCGGGGAGTGAGGACACCACGGGAGCCGACCGATACTGGGTCGACGGCTGCCGGAGAAGGATGCCGTGAACGCACACGCGAAAGTGCGTCGCCCCGCGGACGGGGAGCGTCTTGATGTCAAGGGGAGCTTCCTAAAGCCAGGCGGAATCGTCGACAACAAAGACGAGCGCGCCGAGACGGATCTCGCGGCCCTCAGCCAATCCACCGCCGGAAACCATGATGATGGGAATCGGAAAAATCGCAAACCTCACCAAAAATTTGCTAAGACACCTGCCCCACGGTGGGCGCCAACTGTCGTGGGTATGAGGAGACAAGATCCCAGCTATGGTGAAGTTGTACACACAAGGTTTACGAGTTCAGGCCCTTCACGGTGGAAGTAATAGCCCTACGTCTCGGTGCCCGGAGGCGGTCGACTGGATTTTATGTGTGTGGAGTTACAGGGGGTGCGAACCCTTGTCCCTGAGGAGGTGGGTGGCTTATATAGAGTTCGCCAGCCCCTCCGGCCCTCAGTTACACAGGGTTTAAGGTACATAAAGAGGGGGCATTACTGGTAACGCCAGCAATAAAGATACATGAATGACCATTAAGTCTACAAAGTAACGTCTGAGCGTTGCCATACAGAGTGGCTTTAGATCTTCTGTCCGTCGAGTGATTCTTGTTACGGTCGAGTGAACTCGAATCTTCCGAGTGGAATGCTTCTGGTCGAGTGGATGATGGTATCCCTTGAATGCTTCTGACTTTAGGGTGATGTCCTAGGGGAGGGTGTCTAGGTCAGGCCTATGACCCTACCCTAGGTACATAGCTTCATCACTTAGCTTTGGGTTCAATCTTGCGGTGTCCTTTCCCAGTGACAGCAGGGGCGGCAAGGCGCGCATTGTATTGTTGCCATCGAGGACAAAAAGATGGGGTTTATATCATATTGCTTGAGTTTATCCCTCTCCATCATGTCATCTTGCCTAATGCGTTACTCTGTTCTTATGAACTTAATACTCTAGATGCATGCTGGATAGCAGTCGATGTGTGGAGTAATAGTAGTAGATGCAGAATCGTTTCGGTCTACTTGTCGTGGACGTGATGCCTATATACATGATCATGCCTAGATATTCTCATAACTATGCACTTTTCTATCAATTTCTCGACAGTAATTTGTTCACCCACTATACTACTTATGCTATCTTGAGAGAAGCCACTAGTGAAACCTATGGCCCCCGGGTCTATTTTCCATCATATAAGTTTCCAATCTATTTTACTTTGCAATCTTTATTTCAAGCTATATCATAAAAATACCAAAAATATTTATCTTATTATCTCTATCAGATCTCACTTTTGCAAGTGGCCATGAAGGGATTGACAACCCCTCTATCGCGTTGGTTGCAAGGTTCTTATTTGTTTGTGTAGGTACGAGGCGACTTGTGTGTAGTCTCCTACTGGATTGATACCTTGGTTCTCAAAAACTGAGGGAAATACTTACGCTACTTTGCTGCATCACCCTTTCCTCTTCAAGGGAAAACCAACGCATGCTCAAGAGGTAGCACTGGCCGGCTGTCCGCTTGATCAGCTGGAGCACAAGGTTTCCCTCTTGGAAGGATCTTGGCTTGACCTTCCGACTGTGGTATCGGCGCAGGCTCTGCTGGTAGATGGCGGACCGGCTGAGTGCCAACAGCCGGCCCTCTTCCAATAGATCGGCGTCGTCTTCTCGTGCTTCCTTTACCTCCACCTCTGTGTACATGGTGATGCGAGGTGAGTCGAACTCAATGTCAGTTGGGATGACGGCCTCGGCGCCGTACACGAGAAAGAATGGAGTGAAGCCGGTTTACTTGTTCGGAGTGGTGCGGAGGCTCCAGGGGACGACTGGCAGCTCGTCGATCCAGCAGCCGGCCGACCGCTCTAGTGGCTCGACCAGTCGGGGCTTGATGCCGGAGAGGATGAGGCCGTTTGCTCGCTCGACTTGGCCGTTTGACTGCGGATGGGCAACGGACGCTAAGTCCAGTCGGATGCCCTGTGTCGTGCAGAAACAGGCCAAGGCTCCTTTGGCAAAATTTGTGCCATTGTCGGTGATGATGTTGTGTGGAACACCGTACCGGACGGTGATATCTGCAATGAAGGTCACAGCAGTCGGACCATTCAGTTTCTTGATTGGCTTCGCTTCAATCCACTTGGTGAATTTGTCCATGGCGACAAGCAGATGGGTCATGCCGCCGCGTGATGTCTTGAATGGTCCCACCATGTCCAGCCCCCACACGGCAAAGGGCCAAGTGAGGGGGATGGTCTTGAGTGCAGAAGCCGGCAGATGTTGCTTGGAGCTGAATTTCTGGCACCCCTTGCAATGCTTGACCAGATCCTTGGCGTCCTCCAGAGCAGTCGGCCAGAAGAAACCATGGCGGAAAGCTTTGGCGAGAAGGGATCTGGAGGCCGCGTGGTGGCCGCACTCGCCTTGGTGGATATCTTTGAGGATTGCTTGGCCCTTCTCTGGTTCTACGCAGCGCTAGAAGATCCCAGTCACGCTACGTCTGACAAGCTCTCTGTTTACTATCGTGTAGGCTCCTGCTTAGCGCTGCACCTGCCGGGCCGAGATCTCATCAGCCGGCAGCTCTCTGTTCACCAGGAATTTGAGGATGGGCTACGCCCATGATGGTGCTCTTACTTCCTCCATTGTCATTACGGGCACTGGTACTAGGGCGGTTGGGTTGGGAGGCGGCGGGTTGGAGTTGGCTGCCGCTTGCTGCACTGTTGAAGTCCCTGGGCCGACTACTGCAGCCCCCGAGCCGGGTGCGACTGTTGTAGTCCCCGAGCCGCTTGGTGAAGTCCCCAGGCCGACTGCTGCAGCCCCCGGGCCGGGTTGTGGAGTTCCCGGGCCGGGTGCAACTGTTGCAGTCCCCGTGCCGCCTGCCGAAGTCCCTGGGCCGGCTGCTGCAGCCCCCGAGTCGGATCCGACAGCTTTGGGAGGAGTCAGCACGAAGATGGACTCAGATTCTGGGGAAGGCTTGATTGACAGCTTGCGGAGGCACTGAAGGGAGACGCCGGCTGGTATTGCTTGACGGGTGGAGCCGAGCCGTGCCAAGGCATCAGCTGGCTCGTTTTCATTCCGTGGCACGTGAAGGAACTTGCGCCCTTCAAAATATCTGTTGAGTTGCTGAACGAGGAACCGGTAACTCGCCATGTTTGCATCCTTGGTGTCCCAGTCACTAGACGACTGTTGGACCACCAAGTCGTAGTCGCCATAGCACAGGATCCGGCGGATGCCGATCTCTTTGGCCAGCCGGAGGCCATGTATTAGCGCTTCATACTCGGCCACATTATTGGAGGCGGCAAAGTGGATTTGCAATGTGTATCTGAGCTTGTCGCCTTTGGGACAGGTGAGAACAAACGCCAGCTCCCAAGCCGGCGCGCATCTTCGAGCCATCAAAGTGCATCCGCCATTGAGTGGAGTCCGGAGCTGGTGGCAGGTACTGGGTCTCGGCCCAGTCAATGAGGAAGTCGGCCAGTGCTTGGGACTTGATGGCGGTGCCTGGCTGGTAGAAGATGGTGTAGGGGGCCAACTTGATGGCCCATTTGGCCACCCGGCCAGATGCATCTCTGTTGCCTATGATCTCAGCAAGTCGGGCAGTGCAGACAACCATGATTGAGTGCTCTTGAAAATATGGATTCAGCTTCTTGGCGGCAAAGTGCACGCCGTAGCACATCTTCTGGTAGTGAGGGTAGTTCTGCTTCGAGGTTGACAGCACCTCGCTCAAATAGTACACAGGCCTCTGGACCGGTTGTGTTCTGCCGTCTTCTGGGCGCTCTACTACCATGACAGTGTTGACCACCCGGCTGGTGGCGGCGATGTAGAGGTACATGCGTTCTTTAGCAGTCGGAGCCGCCAGGACATGCGGCGTGGTCAACATCTTCTTCAACTGGAGAAAGGCCTCATCCACTTTGTCATTCCACTCGAAATGAGTGGTTTTCTTCGTGAGCTAGTACAGGGGAAGAGCCTTCTCGCCCAGCCGACTGATGAAATGGCTGATGTGACGCCCGGGTAATCAAGCTACAGTAACCCTCTGGTAATGATGCCACGTCACCACGGTTACTGTTGATAAACTCCCGTTAGGTCAAACCGTTTCAAAATTCAAATTCAAATTAATGTCAACAATAAAAGTTTTTCAAAATTTACAACAAAAATGTTCGGGAGGTGCCATATTTTGCATAAGTAAATATGGTGTAATAAACACATTTTTATAAAATGCCTAGATAATTTAAAATGATTTAAAAAAAGAAAATAAATAAAAAAGAAAGAAAATACAAAAGAGAAAACAAAAAAAAAGAAAGAAGAAAACCACCTGGACCGTGGCCCAACTGGGCCAACCCACCAGGCCCAGCCGGCCACCCACCCCACTCCTTATCCCCTCACCCCCCTCCCAGTCAACCACCGACACCCCCCACTCCCCTCGAAAATATCTCCCCCCCTCTCCCCCGATTGGATCGGGATCGAGAGGAGGAGGCCGCCGCTCGCCGCCCGACGCCACCTCGCCCTTGTCGGCCTGCCTCCTCCTCCCCACCGGTCTGCCTCCTCCGTCGTCGTCGTCCTCGACCACCACCCCGACCCCCACTGCCCCGTTCCCAACGCCCCAATGTGAGCCCCGCCGCCGCGCTCGTCTCCGTGCACCCTCACTCCCTCTCTCTCTCTCTCGCGCGACCCCGCCTACGCGCGCGCTCGCGCTCGTCACCGCGGCCGCTACCGCCGCCCACGCGCCTCGCTCGACCATGCTCCGGCCGCCCTTGCTTTCCTCCTGAGCCCCGCGCCGACCGCGCCCGGCCCCACTGCTCACCGACGCCCGCACGCGCGCCGGCCACCCTGGCCGCGCCCGCGCCCCCTGCCTGTGCCCGCGTGGCCTGCCGCCTGCAGTCACCCGTCGGCCTCGTCGTGCTCCCGCTCGGCCCCTGGCGACGCTTGCGCCCGCTTCCCCTCCGCTGCTGACCCGCCGGCCACTACCTCCCCTCGCGCCGTCGCTTGCCCCGCGGCTAGCGCCCGCCACCGCAGCCGTTGCGGCTCCCCTGCCGCCCTGCCCTGCAGCCGCCTCCACCGCCCCTTGTGCGACCCCGCCGTCCTCTGCTGCAGTCCGGCACTCGGCCGGCCTCGCCGGTGCCTTTCCCGGCCAGCCTCGTCGTGGCCCCGCTCGTCGCCCGACGCCGGCGCCCGTCGGTGGCTGCTCGGCCCTCGCCTGGTCGGGCATCGCCAGCGCCCGTAACCCACGCGCCCGCTAAGGCCCCCTGGGCCAATGACAGGGGGGTCCCAGCCCCCTGAACGTTAAAAAATAGATAGAAAAGAGTAATAATTAAATTAATTAATTAATTAACTAACTAATTAATTAGCTTAATTAATCCCGCTTAGTTAAACTAATTATACTTAATTAACCTAAATATCTAATTAAACTAACTAATCTGTTAGTTAGGGCAATGTGTCAATGACAGATGGGACCCACACGTCAGCTTGACCCAGTCAACACCTTTGCTGACTGATGACGTCATGCTGACGTCATGCTGATGCAGTAATGCCATTTTTGGATTAAATTAATAATAATAATAATTTATAAATTGATTTAAATCTTTAAAAATGAATATAAAACAATCCGTAACTCGGATGGAAAAACTTTGTACATGAAAGTTGCTTAGAATGACGAGACGAATCCGAATACGTAGCCCGTTCGTCCACCACACATCCCTAGCATAGAGAAGATGCAACTTTCCCCCTCCGGTTCATCTGTCCGAAAACGCGAAACACCGGGGATACTTTCCCGCATGTTTCCCCCCTTCGTCGGTATCACCTCCTACCACGTTAGGTCACCCCTAGCACAACGTATCGTCGCGTCTTGCTTTGTGTTACATTTGATTGCTCTGTTATTTATTGTGTTCCCCCTCCGTTACTTCTTTCCGGTAGACTCCGAGACCGTTGTCGATGTTCGTGTGTTCGACTACATCGAAGACGACCCCTTCTACATGCCAGAACAACCAGGCAAGCCCCCCCCCCTTGATCACCAGATATTGCCTATTCCTTCTCTATACTGCTTGCATTAGAGTAGTGTAGCATGTTACTGCTTTCGGTTAATCCTATACTGATGCATAGCCTGTCATTGTTGCTACAGTTGTTACCCTTACCTGCTATCCTACTGCTTAGTATAGGATGCTAGTGTTCCATCAGTGGCCCTACACTCTTGTCCGTCTGCCATGCTATACTACTGGGCCGTGATCACTTCGGGAGGTGATCACGGGTATATACTATATACTTTATATACATGACACATGTGGTGACTAAAGTCGGGTCGGCTCGTTGAGTACCCGCAAGTGATTCTGATGAGGGGGCTGAAAGGACAGGTGGCTCCATCCCGGTAGAGGTGGGCCTGGGTTCCTGACGGCCCCCGACTGTTACTTTGTGGCGAAGCGACAGGGCAGGTTGAGACCTCCTAGGGGAGAGGTGGGCCTGGCCCTGGTCGGCGTTCGCGGATACTTAACACGCTTAACGAGATCTTGGTATTTGATCTGAGTCTGGCCATTTGGTCTATACGCACTAACCAACTACGCGGGAACAGTTATGGGCACTCGACGTCATGGTATCAGCCGAAGCTCTTCTTGACATCAGCGACGGAGCGGCGCGCGCTGGATTGGACTGGAACGCCTGCTAGGCTAGGTCTGCTTCCGGCCGCGTACGCAACGTGCAGGTGTGCAATGGGCGATGGGCCCAGACCCCTGCGTGCATAGGATTTAGACCGGCGTGTTGACCTCTCTGTTGAGCCTAGGTGGGGCTGCGACGTGTTGATCTTCCGCGGCCGGGCATGACCCAGAAAAGTGTGTCCAGCCAAATGGGATCGAGCGTGTTGGGTTATGTGGTGCACCCCTGCAGGGAAGTTTATCTATTCGAATAGCCGTGTCCCTCGGAAAAAGGACGAACCGGAGTTGTACTTTGACCTTATGACAACTAGAACTGGATACTTAATAAAACACACCCTTCCAAGTGCCAGATACAACCCGGTGATCGCTCTCACACAGGGCGACGAGGGGAGGATCGCCGGGTAGGATTATGCTATGCGATGCTACTTGGTGAACTTACCATCTACTCTCTTCTACATGCTGCAAGATGGAGGTGGCCAGAAGCGTAGTCTTCGACAGGATTAGCTATCCCCCTCTTATTCTGGCATTCTGCAGTTCAGTCCACCGATATGGCCCTTTACACATATACCCATGCATATGTAGTGTAGCTCCTTGCTTGCGAGTACTTTGGATGAGTACTCATGGTTGCTTTTCTCCCTCTTTTCCCCTTTCTATACCTGGTTGTCGCAACCAAATGCTGGAGTCCAGGAGCTAGAGATCCCGAGGATGATTCTACGTGGAGTTCGGCTTCGAGGAGTAGTTAGGAGGTCCCAGGCAGGAGGCCTTGCCTTTTTGATCGTTGCTACTTTTGTGCTAGCCTTCTTAAGGCAATCTTGTTTAACTTATGTCTGTACTGAGATATTATTGCTTCCGCTGACTCTTGTGTTTTCGAGCTTATGTATTCGAGCCTTCGAGGCCCCTGGCTTGTAATATAAAGCTTGTTTTATTTTAATTTGTGTCTAGAGTTGTGTTGTGATATCTTCCCGTGAGTCCTCGATCTTGATCGTACACATTTGCGTGTATGATTAGTGTACGGTCAAATCGGGGGCGTCACAAGTTGGTATCAGAGCCGACTGCCTGTAGGTATCCCCCTTCCAAACTCCTTGGCCGAAGTTGAGTCTAGACTTTACAAAACTTTTACTAACATGGCTGTGTGTCTTACGGGCACACGTTGCCATTGGGTGGTAGTAGGATCTTTTATTCCTTGACCTATACTCCGGGACTCTGACATCTCTTCTATTCGGGTTGAACGATTTTACTAACTCTGACTCTAGGTTCTCGATAATACTTTCTCCCGGAGAGCCCCTTATTACAGATGATCGCCTGCTGCACTAGAAGATTCCGAAGATAATCTCCGATATTCTCTCGAGACACTTGCGCCCACCGCCTTTGAAAAATTCCCTACCATTGTTATATCATTATGGATAACTACATACACTTGCCATTTCAATCCCATTGATCTTGTTATTACAAGATACCTCGGAAATTCTCTCTATTGTTCCGAGAATACTTTGTGCCTACTGCCTTGCAGTTCATTATCCACATAAACACCCCTATGGATAATTTGTCGCACTTACCGAGTATCCGCCCATCCCTAGTAGTTTGTGTGTTTCACTAAGTTCTTCAAAATAATATTTGCTCTTCCGAAAATCCTTAGCAGCTTATTGCTTTTGAAATTCATGCTTGCTTGCATTATGGTTAATCCCATAAGTATAGTAATCCTATTGGCATCCCTTGTCACTATCATTCTTGAGTCCATTGATTCAATAAGTTGTGAATGTTCACAATCATCAGTCGAATCCTAGGATTATCCTTTCGGCTCAGACGTCATTTGGATATGAGTTGGTTCTTGACCAATCAATGCCTTGATCGGTTGTGCTTTTAAAGTCCATTGAACTTATTCATTTTCGATCATAACAATTTCTTCTGATCCCTTGATTTGGAAATCAAAAAAATTGTTTGCATTAAGCTTTGAATTAGTCAGTTGTTTCTATAATCTGATGCCTTGACATTCCTTCTTCCTCTGATTGAGTTCTGATACTCACATCAGCCCCATTGTGGACCGCCATACCCATTGTCGGGTTATTATCCAACAGTGTCCTCGACGACCAAAATTCTTGTGATTCTTTACCTGATACATAATGCCTTTGGTAAATTCTATCCTCTTCTTTTGACAACCATGCTCTACTTTTGAGTTTGTGTTATTTACTCCTGAAGTTCATGGTATATGTTCTAAGAAGCCCCGATGGGTTGAACCTATGCCTTCCTTAATATGTGTGAACTCGAAAGTTTTCATGAGTCATACTCTTCTGGTATTTTGCCAGATAAAATTTCAACACTACTACTTCATCGAACGCAAGAAGTGAATGAAAGGTTATGCATTGGAGAAGTGGGAGTCGACCTTGAACTTTGTGTTCATGCCCATGGACACGATGTAGATCCTATCATAGAAGCTTCTTGTAATAATAACTATTTCCTTGATATGATATCGTCTAGTATCTGTGTATTGATCCTTTTGCAATCGTGGTTCCGACCATGTTCTCCTTTAAATACCATTTCTCGTGCAAGTTTAAGCACTTGTCCTCTGCAGAGCAATACCCCCCGTCCAACCTCTACTTTGGTCTGTCGTCGAGTATTACCCCCTAGTATCTCGAGAATGCCAAGGAACTACTTAACTTCTTATGAGTTCTTCATCAACTAATATTCTTGCCGATTCCATTTTTCCAACGGGTTCTGAGTTGTTAGAACCCCTCAAAGACACCGATAAGTGAATCAATTCCGCACTCTGATTCAATAACTCTAAGTAATTTTTGTGGCTTACGAGTTTAATAATCCTTCAAGTCATTCCTAGCCTGCTCGGCTATGTCATTACCGTGTCGATTTTAACTGTGCTACCTGGACCTTCCCAGCGCACAAATTTCGACAGTGAGCTAATCTTGCGTCGATCTTCCTCGTCATATCACTTCTCCTTGAACAGCAAACTTGATTTCGAGTTTGTGTCCTACCCGTGGTTCCAATAACCTTTCGCTTTCATCATTCCTTTGACTTGATGTCATCGTCGATCAATTACATCTTCTTGAAAACCTCTCGACAAATTTGTTGTGATCATTGTCAACAATTTGACTTCTTCCAAGTTGTGTGTCGAAATTCAGGATGAGAAATACCATCCTTGCCCCTCGATGAATTGTGTTATCATCGACAACATTCTTGCCTCCCCTCAACACAAACTTGTTCATATTTTGTGTTGTATCTTGATTTCCCTGCTATCCAACCTATGTTATGTCCTACCGTGGAGTATTACCATCTTTGATGTCAAGAATGTCGTGAGCATTACTCCACCTCTTAAGAACTCTTGGTACAGTGATACTTCTCACCATCACCATTCTTTCTTGGTCCCCGTGTTGTTTCTAAACGAAATACCGACAAATGGTCTATGATGTGTAAATTCTAAACTTCTAGCAACCCTATTGCTTTGAAGTTATTGGTCTATAGTTTCATTCTACGTCTATGGCTTAATGAATCATCATTCGAACATTGATCGTGCTACCTAGCCCATATTTCGGGTGCACATTTCAACCAATGTTTAATTGTGTATGTTTTCCTCGAGCATACATCATTAAGTCATTCGATCTAGCTAATGTTATCTCCTTGTTCACAAAGTTGTGGAAATCCATCTTTTGGAAATCTCAATGGAATGTCGCTGAGTCCATCAGCCACCTCCTAACCCTCTCCTTGGTTTAATGATGAACTCTTGTTTCAGAACTTGCTTTCATAGTTCATTTCCCAAGAATCTTACAATGTCATCCCATCAATTTGTGTTGCACCTTTTCTTCTCAGGCATCCTGAGTCTGAGTTATCCTGACACCAATCAGATCTGAATCTCGGTCAGATATGATGGTTGGAACATATTTCCAAGAGTTATAACATTGGCCTATTTATGACCCGGTAAGGTGATGTCATGCCTAACACACCTGGCCGGAGGACCTATTGTTATAGTTTCCTTTTTGGCAAGGTTAGTCATTCTTCCGTGAGGAAATTGTAAGACTTATTCTATAGGTTGTTCCTGATGGATCCTTTTTGTTTCCAAAGTCTGATCTTCACCTGTTGACCATGTCAATGCTATCTCGAAGCATGTCTATGGTACTCCGATTTTCAACAGGAACATTTGAAGCCCAATGCTAAATGTTTTCTGCTCAATTATCCAAACACCGTTGTATGGGTAATGTCATGAAAATTCTCTCCCGTACCTAAAAGAGTTTTCTACATTATATCTTGTCATGGATATCATGCTCTGCTTGTCCTTGCGAAGGATATACCCTTGAAATATGTGTTCAAACACATTTTCCTTTCCATTGTTCTATTTAATCTGATAATCATATTTTCCTTTCCATTGTTTGGTTTAACCTTTTTGGTGATCTATATGATCTAAGCAGTAGTATTCTCCTGCTTATGTAAACACCTCGGTGTATAATTCTGTCAGTAAGACCCTGTTACTATTGTTGATGATATTTCGGTAACCACCGATGGACGAGAACTTTGCCTATTGGTCCGCCTCGTTTCGACGAGCAGGAAAATGGTTCTCTTCGTCCCTCGCCCTTGGTGCCGATGTTGTTGCCGACATAAAAGACAGGCTATCCTCTGACATGCCTTGCTATCATGATCATGCAAGATGTCACCGCCCTTCCTACTTTAACCACATGGTGGGCCCATAACCCACAGTTCCACAGGATCAAAACCTGACTCTCCTGTGCACCCCCTGTTCCCAAATTTATTCATCGTGCGTGGCCTCGTATGTAGTTCACGGGCCACCTTCCTAGTGATCTATTTTCGTAACAGACGCAATACTTAATCTCGTTGCTCTGGACCCCTTTCGCACTTGGTTTCAGACATCGAACCATTACCTATCCATTTGAAACTTCTCATGGTACCTTCTTACTTTGCTCTCGATATCTTCTTAAGTTTCAATTCGAGAGATACTTATGCTTCTTCCCCCGAGTTAACCGTCTGATGCTTAATCCTGTTAGAATCCGTCTTTATAGAGTTTTCCCCTCTTATCCTTCCGTAAGTACGATGGAGTTCCCGAAGAAAGGACGACGACTTCATCATGATGCATTGGAATAAAGAATTGAAGACATCAACCAAAGGATTAACTTCTTCGAGAAGATCCGTTAGAATATCGTAACCAGAACTTTCCCCCTTACTCCCCTCTTAAATCTCGGGACGAGATTTCTTGTAGTGGAGGAGAATTGTGACGCCCGGGTAATCAAGCTACAGTAACCCTCTGGTAATGATGCCACGTCACCACGGTTACTGTTGATAAACTCCCGTTAGGTCAAACCGTTTCAAAATTCAAATTCAAATTAATGTCAACAACAAAAGTTTTTCAAAATTTACAACAAAAATGTTCGGGAGGTGCCATATTTTGCATAAGTAAATATGGTGTAATAAACACATTTTTATAAAATACCTAGATAATTTAAAATGATTTAAAACAAAAAAAGAAAATAAATAAAAAAGAAAGAAAATACAAAAGAGAAAACAAACAAACAAAAAGAAAGAAGAAAACCACCTAGACCGTGGCCCAACTGGGCCAACCCACCAGGCCCAGCCGGCCACCCACCCCACTCCTTATCCCCTCACCCCCCTCCCAGTCAACCACCGACACCCCCCACTCCCCTCGAAAATATCTCCCCCCTCTCCCCCGATTGGATCGGGATCGAGAGGAGGAGGCCGCCGCTCGCCGCCCGACGCCACCTCGCCCTCGCCGGCCTGCCTCCTCCTCCCCACCGGTCTGCCTCCTCCGTCATCGTCATCCTCGACCACCACCCCGACCCCCACTGCCTCGTTCCCTACGCCCCAATGTGAGCCCCGCCGCCGCGCTCGTCTCTGCGCGCCCTCACTCCCTCTCTCTCTCCCTCGCACGACCCCGCTTGCGCGCGCGCTCGCGCTCGTCACCGTGGCCGCTACCGCCGCCCACGCACCCCGCTCGACCATGCTCCGCCCGCCCTTGCTTCCCCCCCCCCACCTGAGCCCCGCGCCGACCGTGCCCGGCCCCGCTGCTCACCGACGCCCGCACGCGCACCGGCCGTCCTGGCCGCGCCCGCGCCCCCTGCCTGTGCCCGCGTGGCCTGCCGCCTGCAGTCACCCGTGGGCCTCGTCGTGCTCCCGCTCGGCCCCTGGCGACGCTCGCACCCGCTTCCCCTCCGCTGCTGACCCGCCGGCCACTACCTCCCCTCGCGTCGTCGCTTGCCCCGCGGCTGGCGCCCGCCACCGCAGCCGTTGCGGCTCCCCTGCCGCCCTGCCCTGCAGCCGCCTCCACCGCCCCTCGTGCGACCCCGCCGTCCTCTGCTGCAGTCCGGCACTCGGCCGGCCTCGCCGGTGCCTTTCCCGGCCAGCCTCGCCGTGGCCCCGATCGTCGCCCGACGCCGGCGCCCGTCGGTGGCCGCTCGGCCCTCGCCTGGTCGGGCATCGCCAGCGCCCGTAACCCACGCGCCCGCTAAGGCCCCCTAGGCCAATGACAGGGGGGTCCCAGCCCCCTGAACGTTAAAAAAAGATAGAAAAAAATTAATAATTAAATTAATTAAATAATTAATTAGCTTAATTAATCCCGCTTAGTTAAACTAATTAAACTTAATTAACCTAAATATCTAATTAAACTAACTAATCTGTTAGTTAGGGCAATGTGTCAATGACAGATGGGACCCACACGTCAGCTTGACCCAGTCAACACCTCTGCTCACTGATGACGTCATGCTGATGCAGTAATGCCATTTTCGGATTAAATTAATAATAATAATTTATAAATTGATTTAAATCTTTAAAAATGAATATAAAATAATCCGTAACTCAGATGGGAAAACTTGTACATGAAAGTTGCTCAGAACGACGAGACGAATCCGAATACGTAGCCCGTTCGTCCACCACACATCCCTAGCATAGCGAACATGCAACTTTCCCCCTCCGGTTCATCTGTCCGAAAACGCGAAACACCGGGGATACTTTCCTGGATGTTTCCCCCTTCGTCGGTATCACCTCCTACCACGTTAGGTCACCCCTAGCACAACGTATCGCCGCGTCTTGCTTTGTGTTACATTTGATTGCTCTGTTATTTATTGCGTTCCCCCTCCGTTACTTCTTTTCGGTAGACTCCGAGACCGCTGCCGATGTTCGTGTGTTCGACTACATCGAAGACGACCCCTCCTACTTGCCATAACAACCAGGCAAGCCCCCGCCCCCCCCCCCTTGATCACCAGATATTGCCTATTCCTTCTCTATACTGCTTGCATTAGAGTAGTGTAGCATGTTACTGCTTTCGGTTAATCCTATACTGATGCATAGCCTGTCATTGTTGCTACAGTTGTTACCCTTACGTACTATCCTACTGCTTAGTATAGGATGCTACTGTTCCATCAGTGGCCCTACACTCTTGTCCGTCTGCCATGCTATACTACTGGGCCGTGATCACTTCGGGAGGTGATCACGGGTATATACTATATACTTTATATACATGACACATGTGGTGACTAAAGTCGGGTCGGCTCGTTGAGTACCCGCAAGTGATTCTGATGAGGGGGCTGAAAGGACAGGTGGCTCCATCCCGGTAGAGGTGGGCCTGGGTTCCTGACGGCCCCCGACTGTTACTTTGTGGCGGAGCGACAGGGCAGGTTGAGACCACCTAGGGGAGAGGTGGGCCTGGCCCTGGTCGGCGTTCGCGGATACTTAACACGCTTAACGAGATCTTGGTATTTGATCTGAGTCTGGCCATTTGGTCTAT
The DNA here is from genome assembly GCF_018294505.1 of Triticum aestivum. Taxonomy (NCBI): domain Eukaryota; kingdom Viridiplantae; phylum Streptophyta; class Magnoliopsida; order Poales; family Poaceae; genus Triticum; species Triticum aestivum. Next base: position 330,790,748 of record NC_057796.1, on the reverse strand, counting down.
ACGCACTAACCAACTACGCGGGAACAGTTATGGGCACTCGACGTCGTGGTATCAGCCGAAGCTCTTCTTGACGTCAGCGATGGAGCGACGCGCGCCGGATTGGACTGGAACGCCTGCTAGGCTAGGTCTGCTTCCGGCCGCGTACGCAACGTGCAGGTGTGCAATGGGCGATGGGCCCAGACCCCTGCGCGCATAGGATTTAGACCGGCGTGTTGACCTCTCTGTTGAGCCTAGGTGGGGCTGCGACGTGTTGATCTTCCGTGGCCGGGCATGACCCAGAAAAGTGTGTCCGGCCAAATGGGATCGAGCGTGTTGGGTTATGTGGTGCACCCCTGCAGGGAAGTTTATCTATTCGAATAGTCGTGTCCCTCGGTAAAAGGACGACCCGGAGTTGTACCTTGACCTTATGACAATTAGAACTGGATACTTAATAAAACACACCCTTCCAAGTGCCAGATACAACCCGGTGATCGCTCTCACACAGGGCGACGAGGGGAGGATCGCCGGGTAGGATTATGCTATGCGATGCTACTTGGTGAACTTACCATCTACTCTTTTCTACATGCTGCAAGATGGAGGTGGCCAGAAGCGTAGTCTTCGACAGGATTAGCTATCCCCCTCTTATTCTGGCATTCTGCAGTTCAGTCCACCGATATGGCCCTTTACACATATACCCATGCATATGTAGTGTAGCTCCTTGCTTGCGAGTACTTTGGATGAGTACTCACGGTTGCTTTTCTCCCTCTTTTCCCCTTTCTATACCTGGTTGTCGCAACCAGATGCTGGAGTCCAGAAGCTAGAGATCCCGAGGATGATTCTACGTGGAGTTCGGCTTCGAGGAGTAGTTAGGAGGTCCCAGGCAGGAGGCCTTGCCATTTTGATCGTTGCTACTTTTGTGCTAGCCTTCTTAAGGAAATCTTGTTTAACTTATGTCTGTACTCAGATATTATTGCTTCCGCTCACTCCTGTGTTTTCGAGCTTATGTATTCGAGCCTTCGAGGCCCCTGGCTTGTAATATAAAGCTTGTTTTATTTTAATTTGTGTCTAGAGTTGTGTTGTGATATCTTCCCGTGAGTCCTCGATCTTGATCGTACACATTTGCGTGTATGATTAGTGTACAGTCAAATCGGGGTGTCACAGCTGATGGATGCCAAACAGCTGGTGAATTTCTGGATGTCTCTTAGTCGGGTGGGTCTCTCCATCCTCTCGATGGCCTTGATCTTCATGGGGTTGCACTCAATGCCACGTTCTGAGACCAGGAAGCCAAGGAGCTGGCCGGCTGGTACTCCAAAAACACACTTCTCCGGGTTGAGCTTGATTTGAAACCGGCGCAAATTATCAAAAGTTTCCTTGAGATCTTCCAAAAGGGTACCGCGCTTCTTCGTCTTCACCACAATATCGTCTACATAGACGCGGGCATTTCTGCTGAGTTGCTTGAGGAGGCACTTCTACATGCAACGCTGAAACGTGGCATCGGCATTTCTCAAGCCGAATGTCATGGTTAGGTAGCAGAAGGCTCCGAATGGTGTGATGAAGGCGGTCTTCAGGCGGTCTGCCGGTTTCAACTTGATCTGGTGGTACCCTGAGTAGGCATCCAAGAAACTCAATAGCTCGCATCTGACTGTGGAGTCTATCACTTGGTCAATCCAAGGCAACTCAAACGGATCCTTGCGGCAAGCTTTGTTGAGACTGGTGTAATCAATGCACATACGCCACTTGTTGTTCTTCTTCAGTACAAGGACCGGGTTGGCGAGCCATTCTGGAAAAAACACTTCCATAATGAAGCTGGCTACTAGAAGCCGGGCTATCTCTTCACCAATAATTCTTCTCTTCACTTCCGACAGTCGGCGGAGGGGCTGTTTGACTGGTTTGGCATCTGCTCTGACATGTAGCTTGTGCTCAGCGAAATCCGTCGGAACACCCGGCATGTCCTTGGGAGACCATGCAAAGATGTCCCGATTCTCACGGAGGAGATCGACGAGCTCACTTTCCTATTTGCTATCAAGGTTGGTACCTACGATAGCGTGCCTCTCCGGGTGCTCAGGGTCCAAGGGGATCTTCTTTGTTTCTTTGGCCGGCTGGAAGGAGCCCTGGGTCTCTGACTCTTTGGGTTCTGGTGACAGGTCCAGCTGCTTGCTGGCCATGGCCACCACCCGGTCCAGGAGCTTCTTCTCAGTAGCAATCATGAGGGACTCGGCCAGCCGGCTGCTGGCTGCAGCACAGGCGGACGACTTCTCATAGTGTCCATTGATCGTGATAATACCCTTGGTTCCCGGCATCTTCATCTTGAGATAGACATAATGAGGTACTGCCATGAACTTGGCTAGAGCTGGCCGGCCTAGGAGCACATGGTAGGGTCTCTCCAGGTCAACCACCTCGAACCAAATTGCTTCGCGGCGGAAGTGATCCTTGTATGTGAAGAGGACGTCTATCTTGATCTTGCCGATTGGTGAGCAGGAAAGGCCAGGCATAATGCCGTGAAAGACAGTCCGACTGGGCTAGAGCTGCTTCTCTTTGATGCACAACTTCTACATGGTGTCACGGTAAAGGATGTTGATGCTGCTACCGCCATCTAACAGGATCCGGGAGAAATGAGCAGCTCGCCTCTCCGTTGCAAGGGTAGCATCCAACACCAGGGCATAGGAACCCGGAGCAGGCATCACTTCCGGGTGGTCAGCTCGGCTCCAGCTGATAGGCTTCTCAGACCAGTGCATGAACTCTGGGGCTGCCATAGCAACGGCGTTCACCTCACGGTGCTGCTGACGTCGACTGTGTCTGTCGTTGGCCAGACTGGTGAAGACGATGTAAGCACCATGTTCTTCAGGGAAGTCATCTTGGATCGCGCTGACTGCTGGGCGGGCGGCCGGCTGCTGGAGAGGTGGAGCCGGCGGGCCAGCAGGCGGAGGAGGCAGTCCTTCTCCCTTGGCAATGTGGACGAGCCAGTGGCATTTCCGGGTCGTATGGTTGGACGGCTTCGCACCGCTCTGGAACTTTCAGGGAGCATCGAGGGTCTGCTCAAAGGAGAAAGCAGGAAACCAAGCTGGCTTGCCGCCATTCTGACGCTTGGGGCCGACTTGTCCTTCAGGCTGCTAGTCTTCAACTATTGCCACCTGCCGGCTGGTGGAAGCCGGCTGAGGGGCCTTGCGCTTGTTGTCGTTCGGCTGTTGACACCGATTGTTATCTCCAGCCGGCGTTCGAGGAGCCGGAGGGAGCACCTTCCGAGAAGCGTCCACTCGGAGCTCCGACTTCATGGAGGAGTCGGTTGTGGTGTATTTGTCTGCTATGATCAGCAGCTCGTCGAGTGTGGCCGGCTCGTCACAGAGGAGTCGGTGCTTGAGTAAGGTGCCCTCTCGGCCCCTAGCGGTGAAGTACTCTATGGCTTGGACTTCATGCACCCCTTCGAGGGAGTTGCGCAATTTGGCCCACCGCGTCAAGTAGTCGCGGGTGGACTCATCCGGGCCTTGAACGCACAGCGAGAGCTGGTGGGGCTTGGGCGGCCGCTTGTAAGTGCTGGTGAAGTTGCAGATGAAAACTTCGGTGAAATCTACCCAGCTGTTGATGCTGTAGGGCTTCAGGCTGTTCAACCATGTCCGGGCCGTGCCCTGGAGCATGAGCGGAACGTACTTCACGGCAACGCGCTTGTTGCCGTTTGCTATGTTGACGGCCGTGGAGTAGTTGAGCAGCCAATCTTGCAGCTTCACGGAGCCGTTGTACTTGGGCGTGTCTCGTGGGAGTGAGAACCCTTTGGGCAAGGGCTCGTCGTGAATGCGGGCGTCGAAACAAGGCGGGCCCATCGCGTCTTCTTCTTCTAACGCTAGGGATCGAGCGAGGCGGTCGATCCGGTGGCGGGCATCATTCTCTCCGACTCCCTCTTGGCTGCCTAGCCGGTTGCCGAGAGTCGGGTGTGCTACCTCTTGAGCACTGCATTGGTTTTCCCTTGAAGAGGAAAGGGTGATGCAGCAAAGTAGCGTAAGTATTTCCCTCAGTTTTTGAGAACCAAGGTATCAATCCAGTAGGAGGCCACACTCAAGTCCCTCGTACCTACACAAACAAATAAGAACCTTGCAACCAACGCGATAAAGGGGTTGTCAATCCCATCACGGCCACTTGCAAAAGTGAGATCTGATAGAGATGATAAGATAATATTTTTGGTATTTTTATGATAAAGATTAAAAGTAAAGATTTCAAAGTAAACAAAGATAGAAATAGCTTCTTGACGGGAGATTAATATGATGGAGAATAGACCCGGGGGGCATAGGTTTCACTAGTGGCTTCTCTCAAGATAGCATAAGTATTACGGTGGGTAAACAAATTACTGTCGAGCAATTGATAGAATTGAGCATAGTTATGAGAATATCTAGGTATGATCATGTATATAGGCATCACGTCCGTGACAAGTAGACCAACTCCTGCCTGCATCTACTACTATTACTCCACACATCGACCGCTATCCAGCATGCATCTAGAGTATTAAGTTCATAAGAATGGAGTAACGCTTTAAGCAAGATGACATGATGTAGAGGGATAAACTCATGCAATATGATATAAACCCCATCTTTTTATCCTCGATGGCAACAATACAATACGTGTCGTTTACCCTACTGTCAGATCGAGCACCGCAAGATCGAACCCAAAGCTAAGTACTTCTCCCATTGCAAGAAAGATCAATCTAGTAGGCCAAACCAAACTGATAATTCGAAGAGACTTGCAAAGATAACCAATCATACATAAAAGAATTCAGAGAAATTTCAAATATTGTTCATAGATAATCTTGATCATAAACCCACAATTCATCGGATCTCGACAAACACACCGCAAAAGAAGATTATATCGAATAGATCTCCAAGAGAATCGAGGAGAACTTTGTATTGAGATCCAAAGAGAGAGAAGAAGCCATCTAGCTAATAACTATGGACCGGAAGGTCTGAGGTAAACTACTCACACATCATCAGAGAGGCTATGGTGTTGATGTAGAAGCCCTCCGTGATCGATGCCCCTCCGGCAGGACGCCGGAAAAGGCCCCAAGATGGGATCTCATGGGTACAGAAGGTTGGGGCGGTGCAATTAGGTTTTCGTGGTGCTCCTCGATGGTTTGGGGGTATGTAGGTATATATAGGAGGAAGAAGTAGGTCGGTGGAGCCACGAGGGGCCCACGAGGGTGGAGGGCGCACCCCCCTACCTTGTGGCCTCCTCGTTGATTACTTGACGTCCACTCCAAGTCCTCTGGATCACGTTTGTTCCAAAAATAACTCTCTCGAAGGTTTCATTCCGTTTGGACTCCGTTTGATATTCCTTTTCTGCGAAACACTAAAATAGGCAAAAAAAAAGCAATTTGCACTAGGCCTTGGGTTAATAGGTTAGTCCCAAAAATAATATAAAAGTGTATAAATAAGCCCATCAAACATCCAAAACAGAATATATTATAGCATGGAGCAATCAAAAATTAAGATACGTTGGAGACGTATCAAGCATCCCCAAGCTTAATTCCTGCTCGTCCTTGAGTAGGTAAATGATAAAAACAGAATTTTTGATGTGGAATGCTACTTAGCATATTCTTCAATGTATTTCTATTTATTAATGTTCAGATCCGAAAGATTCAAGATAAAATTTTAATATTAACATGAAACTAATAATACTTCAAGCATACTAACAAAGCAATCATGTCTTCTCAAAATAACATGGCCAAAGAAAGTTATCCCTACAAAATCATATAGTCTGGCTATGCTCTATCTTCACCACACAAAGTATTTAAATCATGCACAACCCCGATGACAAGACAAGCAATTGTTTCATACTTTTGATGTTCTCAAACTTTTTCGATCTTCACGCAATATATGAGTGTGAACCATGGACATAGCACTATAGGTGGAATAGAATGGTGGTTGTGGAGAAGAAAAAAAAGGAGAAGATAGTCTCACATCAACTAGGCGTACCAACGGGCTATGGAGATGCCCATCAATAGATATCAATGTGAGTGAGTAGGGATTGCCATGCAACGGATGCACTAGAGCTATAAGTGTATGAAAGATCAACAAAAGAAACTAAGTGGGTGTGCATCCAACTCGCTTGCTCACGAAGACCTAGGGAATTTTGAGGAAGCCCATCATTGGAATATACAAGCCAAGTTCTATAATGTAAAATTCCCACTAGTATATGAAAATGACAACATAGGAGACTCTCTATCATGAAGATCACGGTGCTACTTTGAAGCACAAGTGTGGAAAAAGGATAGTAACATTGTCCCTTCTCTCTTTTTATCTCATTTTTTATTTTATTTGGGCCTTCTTTTTTTTGGCCTCTTTTCCTTTTTTCGTCATAAGTCTCATCCCGACTTATGGGGGAATCATAGTCTCCATCATCCTTTTCTCGCATGGGACAATGCTCTAATAATGATCATCACACTTTTATTTACTTACAACTCAATACTTAGAACAAAATATGACTCTATGTGAATGCCTCCGCGGTGTACCGGGATATGCAATGAATCAAGAGTGACATGTATGAAAGAATTATGAAGGTGGCTTTGCCACAAATACGATGTCAACTACATGATCATGCAAAGCAATATGACAATGATGAAGCGTGTCATAATAAATGGAACGGTGGTAAGTTGCATGACAATATATCTCGGAATGGCTATGGAAATACCATAATAGGCAGGTATGGTGGCTGTTTTGAGGAAGGTATATGGTGGGTATATGATACCAGCGAAAGGTGTGCGGTATTAGAGAGGATAGCAATGGTGGAAGGATAAGAGTGCGTATAATCCATGGACTCAACATTAGTCATAAAGAACTCACATACTTATTGCAAAAATCTATTAGTTATCGAAACAAAGTACTACGCGCATGCTCCTAGGGGGATAGATTGGTAGGAAAAGACCATCGCTCGTCCCTGACCGCCACTCATAAGGAAGACAATCAATAAATAAAGCATGCTCCAACTTCATCACATAATGGTTCACCATACGTGCATGCTATGGGAATCACAAACTTTAGAACAAGTATTTCTCAAATTCACAACTACTCAACTAGCATGACTCTAATATCACCATCTTCATATTTCAAAACAATTATCAAGTATCAACCTTGTCTTAGTATTCAATGCACTTTATAGTTTTTATCTTGGATGCCTATCATATTAGGACTAATTTTATAACCAAAGCAAATTACCATGCTGTTCTAAGTACTCTCAAAATAATATAAGTGAAGCATGAGAGATCAATAATTTCTATAAAATATAACCACCACCGTGCTCTAAAAGATATAAGTGAAGCACTAGAGCAAAATTGTTTAGCTCAAAAGATATAAGTGAAGCACATAGAGTATTCTAATAAATTCCGAATAATGTGTGTCTCTCTCAAAAGGTGTGTACAGCAAGGATGATTGTGGTGAACTAAAAAGCAAAGATTCAAATCATACAAGACGCTCCAAGCAAAACACATATCATGTGGTGAATAAAAATATAGCTCCAAGTAAAGTTACCGATGGACGAAGACAAAAGAGGGGATGCCTTCCGGGGCATCCCCAAGCTTAGGCTTTTGGGTTATCCTTAGACATTACCTTGGGGTGCCTTGGGCATCCCCAAGCTTAGGCTCTTGCGACTCCTTGTTCCATAATCCATCAAATCTTCACCCAAAACTTGAAAACTTCACAACACAAAACTTAACAGAAAATCTCGTGAGCTCCATTAGCGAAAGAAAACAAAACACCACTTCATGGTACTGTAATTAACTCATTCCTTATTTATATTGGTGTTAAACCTACTGTATTCCAACTTTTATAAGGTTCATAAGCTCCATTACTAGCCATAGATTCATCAAAATAAGCAAACAACACACGAAAAACAGAATCTGTCAAAAACAGAACCGTCTGTAGTAATCTGTAACTAACGCAAACTTCTGGAACTCCAAAAATTCTAAAATAAATTTCTGGACGTGAGGAATTTATCTATTAATCATCTGAAAAAATAATAAACTAAATATCACTCTCCAGCAAAAAGTTGCAGTTAGTCTCGTGAGCGCTAAAGTTTCTGTTTTTTACAGCAAGATCGCAAAGACTTTCTCCAAGTCTTCCCAAAGATTCTACTTGGCACAAACACTAATTAAAACACAAAACCACATCTAAACAGAAGCTATATGGATTATTTATTCCTAAACAGAACCAAAAAGCAAAAAACTAAAATAAAATTGGGTTGCCTCCCAACAAGCGCTATCGTTTAACACCCCTAGCTAGGCATAAAAGCGAAGATAGATCTAGGTATTGCCATCTTTGGTAGGCAATCCATAAGTAGCTCTCATAATAGATTCATAAGGTAATTTTATTTTATTTCTAGGAAAGTGTTCCATGCCTTTCCTTAATGGAAATTGGAATCTAATATTTCCTTCCTTCATATCAATAATTGCACCAATCGTTCTAAGGAAAGGTCTACCAAGAATAATAGGACATGAAGGATTGCAATCTATATCAATAACAATGATATCTACGGGCACATAATTCCTATTTTCAACAATAAGAACATCATTAATTCTTCCCATAGGTTTCTTAATGGTGGAATCCGCAAGGTGCAAGTTTAAAGAACAATCATCAAATTCACGGAAACCTAGCAAATCACACAATGTTTTTGGAATCGTGGAAACACTAGCACCCAAATCGCACAAAGCATAGCATTCATGATCTTTAATTTTAATTTTAATAGTAGGTTTCCACTCATCATAAAGTTTTCTAGGGATAGAAACTTCCAACTCAAGTTTTTCTTCATAAGATTGCATTAAAGCATCAACGATATGTTTAGTAAAAGCTTTATTTTGACTATAAGCATGCGGAGAATTTAGCACGGATTGCAACAAGGAAATACAATCTATAAAATATCACTTATCATAATTAAATTCCTTGAAATCCAAGATAGTGGGTTCATTACTATCTAAAGTTTTAACCTCTTCAATGCCACTTTTACCAATTTTAGCATCAAGATCTAAAAACTCCGAATTTTTGGAACGCCTTCTAACTAAAGTTGACTCATCTCCAGTCCCATCATTATCAAGATTCATATTGCAAAACAAGGATTTAATAGGGGACACATCAATTACTTTTAGATCTTCACCCTTATTATCATGAAAACTAGAAGAACATGTTTTTACAAAGCAATCTTTCTTAGCACGCATCCTAGCGGTTCTTTCTTTGCACTCATCAATGGAAATTCTGATGGCTTTGAGAGACTCATTGATATCATGCTTAGGTGGAATAGATCTAAGTTTCAAAGAATCAACATCAAGAGAAATTCTATCCACGTTCCTAGCCAATTCATCAATCTTAAGCAATTTTTCTTCAAGCAAAGCATTGAAATTCTTTTGAGAAATCATAAATTATTTAACACTAGTCTCAAAATCAGAGGGCATCATATTAAAATTTCCATAAGAGTTGTTGTAGGAATTACCATAATTATTAGAGGAATTACTAGGGTACGGCCTAGGATTAAAGTTTCCTCTATACGCATTGTTACCAAAATTATTCCTACCAACAAAATTCACATCCATAGATTCATTATTATTCTCAATCAAAGTAGACAAAGGCATATCATTAGGATCAAAAGAAACACTCTTATTAGCAAACAATTTCATAAGTTCATCCATCTTTCCACTCAAAACATTAATTTCTTCAATCGCATGAACCTTTTTACTAGTGGATCTTTCAGTGTGCCATTGAGAATAATTAACCATAATATTATCTAGGAGCTTAGTAGCTTCTCCTAAAGTGATTTCCATAAAAGTGCCTCCCGCGGCCGAATCTAAAAGATTTCTAGAAGCAAAATTCAATCCGGCATAAAAAATTTGTATAATCATCCACAAATTCAAACCATGAGTAGGGCAATTACGTATCATCAATTTCATCCTCTCCCAAGCTTGTGCAACATGTTCATGATCAAGTTGCCTAAAATTCATAATATCGTTTCTAAGAGAGATGATCTTAGCGGGAGGAAAATACTTAGAGATAAAAGCATCTTTGCACTTATTCCAAGAATCAATACTATTTTTAGGCAAACACGAAAACCAAGTTTTAGCGCGATCTCTAAGAGAAAACGGAAATAGCTTCAATTTAACAATATCATTATCCACATCTTTCTTCTTTTGCATATCACACAAATCAACAAAGCTATTTAGATGGATAGCGGCATCTTCACTAGGAAGGCCGGCGAATTGATCTTTCATGACAAGATTCAGCAAGGCAGCATTAATTTCACAAGATTCAGCATCGGTAAGAGGAGCAATCGGAGTGCTAAGAAAATCATTGTTGTTGGTATTGGTAAAGTCACACAATTTAGTATTGTCTTGAGCCATCCTCAGTTTTTGAGAACCTAGGTATCAATCCAGTAGGAGGCCACGCTCAAGTCCCTCGTACCTACACAAACAAATAAGAACCTTGCAACCAACGCGATAAAGGGGTTGTCAATCCCTTCACGGCCACTTGCAAAAGTGAGATCTGATAGAGATGATAAGATAATATTTTTGGTATTTTTATGATAAAGATTAAAAGTAAAGATTGCAAAGTAAACAAAGATAGAAATAGCTTCTTGACGGGAGGTTAATATGATTGAGAATAGACCCGGGGGCCATAGGTTTCACTAGTGGCTTCTCTCAAGATAGCATAAGTATTACGGTGGGTAAACAAATTACTGTCGAGCAATTGATAGAATTGAGCATAGTTATGAGAATATCTAGGTATGGTCATGTATATAGGCATCACGTCCGTGACAAGTAGACCGACTCCTGCCTGCATCTACTACTACTACTCCGCACATCGACCGAGTATTAAGTTCATAAGAACGGAGTAACACTTTAAGCAAGATGACATGATGTAGAGGGATAAACTCATGCAATATGATATAAACCCCATCTTTTTATCCTCGATGGCAACAATACAATACGTGTCGTTTCCCCTACTGTCACTAGGATCGAGCACCGCAAGATTGAACCCAAAGCTAAGCACTTCTCTCATTGCAAGAAAGATCAATCTAGTAGGCCAAACCAAACTAATAATTCGAAGAGACTTGCAAAGATAACCAATCATACATAAAAGAATTCAGAGAAGATTCAAATATTGTTCATAGATAATCTTGATCATAAACCCACAATTCATCGGATCTCGACAAACACACCGCAAAAGAAGATTACATCGAATAGATCTCCAAGAGAATCGAGGAGAACTTTGTATTGAGATCCAAAGAGAGAGAAGAAGCCATCTAGCTAATAACTATGGACCCGAAGGTCTGAGGTAAACTACTCACAAATCATCGGAGAGGCTATGGTGTTGATGTAGAAGCCCTCCGTGATCGATGCCCCCTCCGGCAGGACGCCGAAAAAGGCCCCAAGATGGGATCTCATGGGTACAGAAGGTTGCGGCGGTGGAATTAGGTTTTCGTGGTGCTCCTCAATGGTTTGGGGGTACGTAGGTATATATAGGAGGAAGAAGTAGGTCGGTGGAGCCACGAGGGGCCCACGAGGGTGGAGGGCGCGCCTAGGGGGGTAGGCGCGCCCCCTGCCTCGTGGCCTCCTCGTTGATTACTTGACGTCCACTCCTAGTCCTCTGGATCACGTTTGTTCCAAAAATAACTCTCCCAAAGGTTTCATTCCGTTTGGACTCCGTTTGATATTCCTTTTCTACGAAACACTGAAATATGCAAAAAAAACAGCAATTTGCACTGGGCCTTGGGTTAATAGGTTAGTCCCAAAAATAATATAGAAGTGTATAACTAAGCCCATTAAACATCCAAAACAGAATATATAATAGCATGGAGCAATCAAAAATTATAGATACGTTGGAGACGTATCAGGGTGCTCAACAGGCGGCGGGGAGGCGCGCCCCTCCCTGCGAGGAGGAGGAGGCGGATAGTCGTCCCGTCATTCCACTGCTCGTGGGCGGCCATCTTGGTCACGCTCGATGGTGAGGCGTGTGCGGCTGCGGCTAGCAGCCGGCTCTCGGTCTCGTCTGTCATGGACGCCGCCTGTCGGCGTCCGGGAGGTCGCGCCTTGCTCTCGGCGAGGGGGCAGGTTCTCAACCTGCAGGCCGGGTTCTTCTATGCGGTAGCCGGCTTCTTGCTGCGCGGCGGCCGCGTCAATGAGCTGCTGAACGCGCTCCATCATGCAGCGACGCTCGTCGCCCTCGAGGTGGTCCAGCTCATCTTCTGCCGCCTGGGCAGCTCGTATGTTATCCATGGGCGTGGCATAGACAGGACGGTCAACACCGAACATGCTGGCAACGGCAGCGCCGCGCTGTCGGACCGTGCCTATGCGGCTAGGCCAGCCAGCAGTCGGCGTGCCGCCAACAGCGCAGTCGATCTCGCACTGGTAAGCCTCGGAGAGGCGTCTCATGATAGCCAATTTCTTGGTGCTTTCGACGAGCGAGACGCGGCAGGCTTCTAGCGTCTCGGTGTTGGCGTCATCTGTGATGGGCGCAGACAGGTCCCGCAGTGCCGCCTGCAGCGGGTCTTGGGCAGCCCCACCAGAGGCGCCGTCGTGGCTGATGATGAGCACCTCCGTGACGGTGATGTCGCCGCTGTCAGCGCGAGGGAGAGGGTCGTCGATGACCACCACGTTGGTGGGGAAGGCATCAAGGGATGTTGTGTCGGAGTCGACAAGCATCCGGTCGGTGGAGCCAATTGACTCCAGGTCAGAGGCCGGCTAGTTGGCGATGTCGAGCTTGCCAAGGAGGTCGACGAGGCAGCTCTCGGAGCTGGCTGCTCCCGCGTCGGGTGCGGGCTCGTCAGAGAGGCGGATCTCGCCGATGAGGTCCGCGAGGTAGCTCACCGCGCAGGCGACCTCAGCGCCATGCAGCGCGTCAGCGCAAACGCCATCGGGCATGCCAGGCTGGCTGCGCTCGCTGGGGAGGAAGAGGGTTCCCGTCTAGAACAGATCTCCGGACGACGGTGCACCTAGCCCCATGGTGGGCGCCAAATGTCGAGGGTGTCGTGCGACATATGCCAAAGGATGGCTTATCATGGTGGGGGATAATAAGACGTCACCGGCGCCAGGAAACGGGATGAGGCGTAGACACGTACGCCGGCAAACTTTACCCAGGTTCGGGGCTCTCCTAGGAGATAACACCCCTAGTCCTGCTCTGCGGGGTCTCCGCATGATCACTATCTCAACAAGGGTGGCTACAAGCTTGCTCCTTGAGCTGTTTCTCTAGAGGAGGAAGAAGAACAAGGCTAGCCCTAGGTTCACTCTCTCTATGTGTGTGTGTAATCTCTATGAGGCTGAACCCTTTGCATGGGTGCCCTAGGGGGTTTATATAGGCCTACCCCCAGGGGTACAATGGTAATCTAGCCGGGTGTAGGACCCGGTTGTCAGTGTCTATTATCGTCGGCTTCTCCGCCGGCCGCTGGGGCCCGCCGCTGGCGGATCCTGCCGGCTGCTTAGTACTGTGGCAATGCCACTTATGATGTGTGCTTTGTCGGGGAAGGTGTGGCTACAGTGATGCCGCCTGGCGGACGTTCACTGTAGTCACCACCCGTCTCTTCTGATTAATGGCGCACAGACTCCGAGGGAGGGGGAGGGCCGCCTAGTGGGGAGTCGGCCTCCCCTGTGCCGACTGGTCAGGAGTCGGTCTCTCACGGACAGGTAGGGCCCGCCACCTGCGGGCCGTACCGACAGTCCGTATGGGAGCATGGCCTCCTCTTCCATGGGTGATGTCATGGGCTGCGTGGCAATAGTGCCGCGCCGGGCGAGGGATGTCCGCCCAGTACACTGCACTGTGGCCATGCTCTGCCCTGGATTCGGGGCTGGCAGGCTGCAGTGTAGCCACGCCCCATCTCGTCGTCATAATGTGGTGCAAACTTCAAGGGGGCGGAGGGGGCCCGCCTGCTAGGAGCCGGCCTCTCTGGAGGACGCCTGCTAGGAGTCGGCCCACCTCATGGTTGTCTTCTGGGAACTGCCGCCCTCTAGTGGCTGGTTGCTTGGACCAGCCAGCCCTGAGAAGGCGGCTCTTCGTCTTCGAGGCTTGAGGGGCACGGCCGGCCCCGATGTCTTGAATCGCCATGTGGAGCAGACGAGGCTAGTCATGGTCATTTACTCTAACAATATTACACCAATATGAATTTAGAATGAGTTCACAACAGTACCAAAAGTGGTGATTTATTTTCTTATACTAACGGAGCTGACGAGTTTTCTGTTGAGTTTTGTGTTGTGAAGTTTTCAAGTTTTGGGTAAAGATTCGATGGACTATGGAATAAGGAGTGGCAAGAGCCTAAGCTTGGGGATGCCCAAGGCACCCCGAGGTAATATTCGAGGACAACCAAGAGCCTAAGCTTGGGGATGCCCCGGATGGCATCCCCTCTTTCGTCTTCGTTCATCGGTAACTTTACTTGGAGCTATATTTTTATTCACCACAAGCGTCATTTTATTTTATTTATTTTGTTTTGCTTGCTGTTTGAATAATATCCCAAGATCTGAAATTCTTAAATGTTAGAGAGTCTTCACATAGTTACATAATTATTCAACTACTCATTGATCTTCACTTATATCTTTTGGAGTAGTTTGTCGTTTGCTCTAGTGCTTCACTTATATCTTTTTAGAGCACGGCGGTGGTTTTATTTTGAAGAAATAGATGAACTCTCATGCTTCACTTATATGATTTTGAGAGTCTTAATTAGCATGGTAATTTGCTTTGGTTATAAATTTAGTCCTAATATGATAGGCATCCAAGAGGGATATAATAAAAACTTTCATATAAAGTGCATTGAATACTATGAGAAGTTTGATTCCTTATGATTGTTTTGAGACAGGAGGATGGTGATATTAGAGTCATGCTAGTTGAGTAGTTGTGAATTTGAGAAATACTTGTGTTGAAGTTTGCAAGTCCCATAGCATGCACGTATGGTAACCGTTGTGTAACAAATTTGAAGCATGAGGTATTTCTTTGATTGTCTTCCTTATGAGTGGCGGTCGGGGACGAGCGATGGTCTTTTCTTACCAATCTATCCCCCTAGGAACATGCGCGTAGTGCTTGGTTTTGATGACTTGTAGATTTTTGCAATAAGTATGTGAGTTCTTTATGACTAATGTTGAGTCCATGGATTATACGCACTCTCACCCTTCCACCGTTGCTAGCCTCTCTAGTACTGCACAACTTTCGCCGGTACCATAATCCCACCAATTACCTTCCTCAAAACAGCCACCATACCTACCTATTATGGTATTTCCATAGCCATTCCGAGATATATTACCATGCAACTTTCCATCGTTCCATTTATTATGACACGCTTCATCATTGTCATATTGCTTTGCATGATCATGTGGTTGACATCGTATTTGTGGCAAAGCCACCATTCATAATTTTTTCATACATGTCACTCTTGATTCATTGCACATCCCAATACACCGCCGGAGGCACTCATATAGAGTCATATTTTGTTCTAAGTATCGAGTTGTAATCCTTGAGTTGTAAATAAATAGAAGTGTGATGATCATCATTATTAGAGCATTGTCTCGTGTCAGAAAAAAGAGAGGCCAAAGATGCCAATAAAACAAACAGGCCAAAGAAGCCAAACAAAAAAAAGAGAAAAGGAGAGAAGGGACAATGCTACTATCCTTTTTCCACACTTGTGCTTCAAAGTAGCACCATGATCTTCATGATAGAGAGTCTCCTATGTTGTCACTTTCATATGCTAGTGGGAATTTTTCATTATAGAACTTGGCTTGTATATTCCAGCGATGGGCTTCCTCAAATGCCCTAGGTCTTCGTGAGCAAGCAAGTTGGATGCACACCCACTTAGTTTCTTTTGTTGAGCTTTCATACATTTATAGCTCTAGTGCATCCGTTGCATGGCAATCCCTACTCACTCACATTGATATCTATTGATGGGCATCTCCATAGTCCATTAATATGCCTAGTTGATGTGAGACCATCTTCCTCCTTTTTGTCTTCTCCACAACCACCATTCTATTCCACCTTAGTGCTATGTGCATGGCTCACGCTCATGTATTGCGTGAAAGTTTGAGAATACTAAAGTATGAAACAATTGCTTGGCTTGTCATCGGGGTTGTGCATGATTTGAATATTTTGTGTGACGAAGATGGAGCATAGCCAAACTATATGATTTTGTAGGGATAAGCTTTCTTTGGCCATGTTATTTTGAGAAGACATGATTGCTTTATTAGTATGCTTGAAGTATTATTGTTTTATGTCAATATTAAACTGTTGTTTTGAATCTTATGGATCTGAATATTCTTGCCACAATAAAGAGAATTACATGGATAGATATGTTAGGTAGCATTCCACATCAAAAATTCTGTTTTTATCATTTATCTACTCGAGGACGAGCAGGAATTAAGCTTGGGGATGCTTGATACGTCTCCAACGTATCTATAATTTTTTATTGTTCCATGCTATTATATTATCCATCTAGGATGTTTTATATGCATTGATATGCTACTTTATATGATTTTTGGGACTAACATATTAACCTAGAGCCTAGTGCGAGTTTCTGTTTTTTCCTTGTTTTTGAGTTTTACAGAAAAGGAATACCAAACGGAGTCCAATTGACGTGCCAATTTTTGATGATTTTTTATGGACCAAAAGAAGCCCCTGGAGTAAAATAGTTGGGCCAGAAGAGTCCCGAGCCGTCCACGAGGGTGGAGGGCGAACCCTACCCCCTGAGCGCGCCCCCTGCCTCGTGGACGACTCAGAGACCCCCCCCCCCCCTAACGTGAGACTGACGCCAAAAGTTCCTATAAATACAGAAACCCCCAGAAAGAAACCTAGGCTAGGAGTTCCACCACCGCAAGCCTCTGTAGCCACCAAAAACCAATCGGGACCTTGTTTCGGCACCCTGCCAGAGGGGGGATCCATCACCGGTGGCCATCTTCATCATCCCGGCGCTCTCCATGATGAGGAGGGAGTAGTTCACCCTCAGGGCTGAGGGTATGTACCAGTAGCTATGTGTTTGATCTCTCTCTCTCTCTCTCTCTCTCTCTCTCTCGTGTTCTTGATGTGGCACGATCTTGATGTATCGTGAGCTTTGCTATTATAGTTGGATCTTATGATGTTTCTCCCCCTCTACTCTCTTGTAAGGTATTGAGTTTTCCCTTTGAAGTTATCTTATCGGATTGAGTCTTCAAGGATTTGAGAACACTTGATGTATGTCTTGCATGTGCTTATCTGTGGTGACAATGGGATATTCACGTGATCTACTTGATGTATGTTTTGGTGATCAACTTGCGGGTTCAGTGACCTTGTGAACTTATGCATAGGGGTTGGCACACGTTTTCGTCTTGACTCTCTGGTAGAAACTTCGGGGCACTCTTTGAAGTTCTTTGTGTTGGTTGAATAGATGAATCTGAGGTTGTGTGATGCATATCGTATAATCATACCCACGAATACTTGAGGTGACATTAGAGTATCTAGGTGACATTAGGGTTTTGGTTGATTTGTGTCTTAAGGTGTTATTCTAGTACGAACTCTAGGATAGATCGAACGGAAAGAATAGCTTCGTGTTATTTTACTATGGACTCTTGATAGATCGATCAGAAAGGATAACTTTGAGGTGGTTTCGTACCCTAATAATCCCTTCTTTTGTTCTCCGCTATTAGTGACTTTGGAGTGACTCTTTGTTGCATGTTGAGGGATAGTTATATGATCCAATTATGTTATTATTGTTGAGAGAACTTGCACTAGTGAAAGTATGAACCCCAGGCCTTGTTTCCTAGCATTGCAATACCGTTTATGCTCACTTTTATCATTAGTTACCTTGCTGTTTTTATATTTTCAGATTACAAAAACCTATATCTACCATCCATATTGCACTTGCATCACCATCTCTTCGCCGAACTAGTGCACCTATACAATTTACCATTGTATTGGGTGTGTTGGGGACACAAGAGACTCTTTGTTATTTGGTTGCAGGGTTGTTTGAGAGAGACCATCTTCATCCTACGCCTCCCACGGATTATAAACCTTAGGTCATCCACTTGAGGGAAATTTGCTACTGTCCTACAAACCTCTGCACTTGGAGGCCCAACAACGTCTACAAAAAGAAGGTTGTGTAGTAGACATCAATCACCTCTACGTATACCGATAAAGACCATTTTATGTTTGTCTCTTCGAAACACTTGGAAATCTACTTCAGTAAATAGGACATTGAAACCAAAGTCAGCTAGTCTAGATACGGAAAGTAAATTATAGCCAAGAGATTCAACGAGCATAACATTTTATATGGAGCCATCATGTGAGATGACCACCTTACCAAGGCCAACCACCTTACCCTTTGAGTTATCACCAAAAGTGACATACTTTCGAGGGTCGTCGTCAGCAAGCTCACGAAACATATCCTTGTCTCCGGTCATGTGATCGGTACATCCACTATCAAGAACCCATTCCTTTCCTCCAGCCATGTAGCCGCGAAGATTAGCCATAAGACCAAAGTGTCTCATAGACTCATCGAGATCAAGGTCACTATCATCATCCTCTTCATAGTATCCATGTTCAACATCGTCTTGTGATTGATCATTTCCTAGAGAGAGTGATTCATTAGATATATGATCATGACAATGTTCATTTTTATGAATTATAATGACTTCGGAAATGATGTTGCTAATGATTCCAACATCTCCTTTGGCACGCATAAGGTCACGAATCTCAAATAGACAATCACCAAAATTAGGATCATTAGAATTCATCTTACTTAAGGCAATTGACTTATGAAGAATCACATCTAGATTTTGCAAGGAATAGTTTGGAAATCGTTCCTCAAGAAATCTCCATATGGTGTAAGCACAATCAAGAGTAGGCAAGCAAACAATAAAATTTCTAGGCAAACCTCTAGTAATAAGATTGACAGTTCTAAGGGTGTGGATCATGTCAAGAGACTCATCGGGGGTAGGATGCAAAGGATCAACAAGGGGAACACAAGGGCTAGTAGTGTACTTGTTCAAATGATATTCAGTGAAAATCTCAAGCATCTCATTTTTCCACTCATGAAAGAACTGTCCATCAAGTATAGGCACTCTATGTCTAAGACTCCCCAACGTAGACTCATCCATCTTCCTCCAATGGTGATTAAACAAAAGCAATGGAGACCAATGCTCTGATACCAATTTAAAGGATCGAGAAGAGGTGTCTAGAGGGGGGGTGATTAGACCCTCAACAAAGAAAAGTAGCAGTTTTTAATTTCTTCAAGTTAAGGTGGAGTTTTAGCACAAGTTTAAACATTCACAATACATTTCAAGCAAGCATGGCAAGAGTATATGAGCAGCGGAAAGTAAAGAATGCAAGTAGCAAGAAAGTAAAGGGATGGGATTGGAGTGTGCAAACGCAATTGGAGACACGGAGATTTTTGGCGTGGTTCCGATAGGTGGTGCTATCGTACATCCACGTTGATGGAGACTTCAACCCACGAAGGGTAACGGTTGCACGAGTCCATGGAGGGCTCCACCCATGAAGGGTCCACGAAGAAGCAACCTTGTCTATCCCACCATGGCCATCGCCCGCGAAGGACTTGCCTCACTTGGGTAGATCTTCATGAAGTAGGCGGTCCCCTTGACCTTACAAACTCCTTGGTCCAACTCCACAATCATGACGGAGGCTCCCAAGTTACTCCTAACCAATCTAGGAGACACCACTCTCCAAAAGGTAATAGATGGTGTGTTGATGATGAACTCCTTGCTCTTGTGCTTCAAATGATAGTCTCCCCAACACTCAACTCTTTCTCACAGATTTGGATATGGTGGAAAGATGATTTGAGTGGAAAGCAACTTGGGGAAGGCCAGAGATCAAGATTCTTATGGTTGGATTGGAATGTTGGTCTCAACACATGAGTAGACGGTTCTCTCTCAGAAAATGAATGCTGGAAGTGTAGGCATGTTCTGATGGCTCTCTCCATGAATGGGGGATGGGTGGAGGGGTATATATATCATCCACACAAAATTTAACCGTTACACACAATGTACCAAACTCGGTGGGACCGAATAGTGAAACTCGGTCAGACCGATTCAGTTCAAAATGTGAACGTTAGGCTTTTTGGTGGGACCGACATGATCAACTCGATGGGACCGATGTGCTAGGGTTAGGGTAAAGCCTCAACTTGGTTTGACCGATTACACAAACTCGCTGAGACCGATTTTGGTAATGAGCAAACAGAGAGTTGGTCAAGCAAACTCGGTGGGACCGATTGCATATCTCAGTGGGACCGAAATAATTGCAACAGATAATGAGAGAGCTTGCAAGCCCATCTCGGTGAGACTGAACTGATTAGGGTTTCTGGTAGTGGCTATGTCAAGTGAACTCGATGGCACCGGATAGATCAAATCGGTGGGGCCGAGTTTGACTTTAGGTTTGGGACATATGTGGAAATGAGAAAGTGGTGGAGGGCTTTGGAGCATATCACTAAGCACTTTGAGCAAGCAAGCCATTAAGCAACACCTCATCCACTTTTAATAGTATTGGCTTTTCCTATGGACTCAATGTGATCTGGGATCACTAAAATGAAAATGTAGAGTCTTGAGCTTTTGCCAATGTTTTTCCTTAGCATCTTGAAGGGGTTCCACATCCTCTTGTCCATGCCACACCTCTGTTGAACTTTCTGAAATACACTAGATAAAAATATTAGTGCAACAAGAGATATGTTGACATTAATTACCAAAATCACCCAGGGAGCACTTGTGCTTTCAATACTTGATCGGGACGGTTCGTGAAGGTGTACGACTACATCAACCGCATTGATAAACTCTTCCGCTTAGCGATCTACAAGGGTATGTAGATGCTCTCCCCCTCTCGTAGCTATGCATCTCCATGGATAGATCTTGCGTGTGCGTAGAAGTTTTTTGTTTTCCATGCAATGCTCCCCAACAAAAATCATCTCTCTTAGGAGCGACATAATGAATTTTAAGCAACTTGATCATGAACATGTTGCACAATCATGGGAGCGGATGAAGTTAATGTTAAGAAATTGCCCTACTCATGGTTTAAGTTTATGGATGATCATACAATTTTTTTGTTCTGGATTGAATTTTGCATCTAGAAATCTTTTAGATTCCACCAGGGGTGGTACTTTTATGGAAATCACATTAGCAGAAGCTACTAAACTCCTAGATAATGTTATGCCAAATTACTCTCAATGGCATACCGAAAGATCTTCTACTAATAAAAAAGTGCATGCTATTGAAGAAATTAATACTATGAGTGAAAAGATGGATGGACTTATGAAATTGAGTGCTAGCAAGAGTGATCCTATTGATCCTAATGATATGCCTTTGTCTACTTTGATTGAGAATAATAACGAATCTATGGATGTGATTTTTTGGTAGGAACAATTTTGGTAATAACGCTTATAGAGGCAATTTTAGTCCTAGGTCGTTTCCTAATAATTCCTCTAATAATTATGGTAATTCCTACAATAATTCTTATGGAAATTATAATAAGATACCCTCTGATCTTGAGAATAATATCAAAGATTTTATTAACTCTCAGAGATTTTCAATGCCATGATAGAAGAAAAATTGCTTAAGTTTGATGATGTGGCTAGAAACGCTGATAGAATTTCTCATGAGATTGATTCCCTTAAAATTATATCTAAGACACCCAAGCTTGATATTAATTAATCTTTGAAATCTATTCAAATTTCTATTAATGAAAGTAGGGAGAGAAGCGCTGGAATGCGAGCTAAGAGAGAATGGCTAGAAAAGGCATGTGCTTCTAGTTTTTGCGATAATCATGATGAATATCTTAAAGTAATTGGTGTGACTCATATTGAATCTTTGTTTGATAATATAGAACTTGATAAAGAAGAGACTGGAGAGGAGTCAAATTTAGCTATAAGGTGTCCCAAGAATTTGCAGGGTGATGATCTTAATGAAAAAATTGATAAAAGTGGGTTTGGCGAGGTCGAAACTTTAACTAGAGATGTGCCCACTCTTTTGGATTACAAGGAATTTAATTATGATGATTGTTCTTTGATTGAGTGTATTTCATTGTTGCAATCCATTCTTAATTCACCTCATGCTTATGATCAAAATAAGGCTTTTACTAAACATATTGTTGATGCTATGATGAAATCTTTTGAAGAAAAACTTGAGTTAGAAGTTCCAATCCCTAGGAAGTTATATGATGAATGGGAACCTAATATTAAAATTAAGATTAAAGATTATGAATGCAATGCTTTATGTGACTTGGGTGCTAGCGTTTCCACAATTCCAAAATCTTTATGTGATGTTTTAGGCTTCCATAAATTTGATGATTGTTCTTTAAATTTGCACTTAGCGGATTCCACTATTAAGAAACCTATGGGAAGAATTAATGATGCTCTTATTATTGCAAATAGGAATTATGTGCCCGTAGATTCCATTGTGCTTGATATTGATTGCAATCCTGCATGCCCCATAATTCTTGGTAGACCTTTCCTTAAAACGGTTGGTGCAATTATCGATATGAAAGAAGGAAACATTAAATTTCAATTTCCATTAAAGAAGGGCATGGAGCACATTACAAGAAAGAAAATTAAGTTACCATATGAATCTATTATGAGGGCCACTTATGGATCGAATACCCAAGATGATAAAACCTAGATCTATGCAATATGCCTAGCTAGGGGCATAAAACGGCAGCGCTTGTTGGGAGGCAACCTAATGATTTTTTTCTTGCTTTTTCTTCTGTTTTGCAATAAATATACCATTATACTTCTGTTATGATGGTGTTCTTGTGTTTTAATTAGTGTTTGTGCCAAGTAAGACCTTTGGGATGATTTGGAAGATTGTTGATTTGATTCTGTGAAAAAACGGAAACTTTTGCGTCCAGTAGCAGAATTGTTAATATTGTGTCGAGAGCGATAAAATTCTGAATTTTTTAAACAAGATTCGTATACAAATTACTCACGGTTTCCTAATTTTTTAGAATTTTCATAGTTATAGAAGTTTGGCTAATATTCAAATTACTATAGACTGTTCTGTTTTTGACACATTCTGTTTTCATTGTGTTGTTCGCTTGTTTTGATGAATCTATGGGTTGTACTGGGGGGTATGAGCCATGGTGAAGTTAGAATACAGTAGATATAATGCAAATATAAAATTGGAATGATTTTACAACAGTACCTAAAGTGGTGATTTGCTTTATTATACTAATGGATCTCACGAGTTTTCTGTTTAGTTTTGTGTTATGAAGTTTTCAAGTTTTGAGTGAAGTTTCGATGGGCTAAAGAATAAGGGGTGGCAAAAGCCTAAGCTTGGGGATGCCCCGGATGGCATCCCCTCTTTTGTGTACAATCCATTGGTAAATTACTTGAGACTATATTTTTATTCACTACATGATATGTGTTTTGCTTGGAGCGTCGTGTATTATATGAGTCTTTGCTTTATTTTCTTTTTAGTTTGCCACAATCATCCTTGCCGGATGCACCTTTTTGAGAGGGACACACATTAATCATGAATTTATTATAATACTGTAGTGCTTCACTTATATATTTTAGAGCACGACGATGCTTATATTTTAAAGAAATTGATGAACTCTCATGCTTCACTTATATCATTTTGAGAGTCTTATAAATAGTATGGAAATTTGCTTGGGTTATGAATTTAGTCCTATAATGATGGGTATTCAAGAGGGATATAAAAAAAACTTTCATGAAGATCTTTGAATATATGAGAAGTTTGATTCCTTGCATTTGTTTTGAGATATGAAGATTGCAATATTTGAGTCATGCTAGTAGTAAATTGTGGAATAGTAAGAATATTTGCGTTAAGGATTGTGATTCCTATAGCATGCACGTATGGTCTTCCTGTTATGTGATGAAGTTGGAGCACAATTTATCCTGGATTGTCTTCCTTTGCGTGAAGGTCGGGGCGCGCGATGGTTAACTCCTACCAACCTCCCCCCTAGGAGCATTCGTAGTAGTACTTTGCTTCGAGGGCTAATACACTTTTGTAATAAGTATGTGAGTTCTTTATGACTAATGTTGAGTTCATGGATTATACACACTCTTACCCTTCCACTTTTGCTAGCCACTCTAGTACCGTGCAACTTTCACCGGTGCATTAAAACCTCCTTATACTTTTCCTCAAAACAGCCACCATACCTACCTATTATGGCATTTCCATAGCCATTCTGAGATAAATTGCCATGCAACTTCCACCGTTCCGTTATTTTGAGTTGTCACATTGAGTTGTAAGTAAATAAAAGTGTGATGATCATCAATGATAGAGCATTGTACCATGTGAGGAATAAAAAATAAATAAACAAAAAGCGGCCAAATGAGCCCAAGTAAAAAGAGGCCAAAGCGTCCAACAAAAACAAGGAAAAGAGAAAAAAAGAGAAAAAAAGAGAAGGGACAATGTTACTATCCTTTTCTACACTTGTGCTTCAAAGTAGCGCCATGTTCGTCATGATAGAGAGTCTCCTATTTTGTCACTTTCATATGTTACTAGTGTAAAATTTTCATTATAGAACTTGGCTTGTATATTCCAATGATGGGCTTCCTCAAATGCCCGAGGTCTTCATGAGCAAGCAAGTTGGATGCACACCCACTTAGTTTTCTTTTGAGCTTTCATACACTTATAGCTCTAGTGCATCCATTGCATGGCAATCCCTACTCACTCACATTGATATCGATTGATGGGCATCTCCATAGCCCATTAATTTGCCTAGTTGATGTGAGAATTTCTCCCTTCTTTTATGTCCACCACCACCTTCTATACCACCTAAAGTGTTATATCCATGACTCACGCTCATGTATTGCGTGAGAGTTAAAAAAGCTAAAGAGCGTTAAAAACTATGAACTAATTGCTTGGCTAACATCGGGGTAGTACATGCTTTATACTTTACATTAAGAAGAGGGAGCATAACATGACTATATGATTTTGCAGGGATAACTTTCTTTAGCCATGATATTTTGAAAAGACATGATTGCTTTTTAGTATGCTTGAAGTATTATTGTTTTTATGTCAATATTAAACTTTTGTTTTGAATCTTATGGATCTGAATATTCATGCCACATAAAGAAAGATTACATGATAAACATGTTAGGTAGCATTTCACATAAAAAATTCTGTTTTTATCATTTACCTACTCGAGGACGAGCAGGAATTAAGCTTGGGGATGCTTGATACGTCTCCAACGTATCTATAACTTTGTATTGTTACATGCTATTATATTATCAATCTTGGATGTTTTATATGCATTATTATGCTATTTTATATCATTTTTTGGGACTAACTTATTAACCTAGTGTCGTGTGCCAGTTGCTGCTTTTTCCCTTGTTTTTGCCTTTACACAAAATCAATACTAAACGAAGTCCAAATGGAACGAAACTTTTTGACGGTTTTTTCTTGGACCACAAGACACCCTGAAAGCTTTGGGAGGAGGCCAGAAGGGCCATGAGGTGGCCACAAGCTCAGGGGCCGCGCCCTAGGGGGCGCCCTCCAAGCTTGTGCCCCCCGGTGGCTCCTCTAACCCTAATTCTTTTTCTATAAATACCCAAATATTCCCCGAAGACCAAAGGGCACACCAAAAATACTTTTCTGCCGACGCAAGTTTCTGTCTTTGTGAGATCCCACCTTGGGACCTTTTCCGGTACTCTGCCGGAGGGGGATTCGATCACGGATGGCTTCTACATCAACCTTGATGCCCTTCCGATGATGCGTGAGTAGTTTACCACAGACATACATGTCCATAGCTAGTAGCTAGATGACTTCTTCTCTCTCTTTGATCTTCAATACAATGTTCTCCTCGATATTCTTGGAGGTCTATTCGATGTAATCTTATTTTGCGGTGCGTTTGTTGAGATCCGATGAATTATGAGTTTTTTATGAGATTATCTCTGAATATTATTTGAGTCTTCTTCGAACTCTTTTATGCATGATTTATATGGCTTTGTATTTCTTTTCGATCTATTGATTTGGTTTGGCCAACTAGATTGATTTTTCTTGCAATGAGAGAGGTGCTTTGTAATGGGTTCAATCTTGTGGTGCTCAATCCTAGTGACATAAAGGGACATTGCACGTATTTGTATTGTTGCCATTAAGGATAAAAAGATGAGGTTTGTTCATATTGATTGGATCTATCCCTCTACATCATATCATCTTGCTTAAGGCGTTACTCCGTTCTTGTTAACTTAATACACTACATGCATGGTGGATAGCGGTCGATGTGTGGAGTAATAGTAGTGGATGCAGATAGGAGTCGATCTACTTGTCTCGGACGTGATGCCTATATAATATACCACTACTGGAATCAGCTAATTTGCCATCTCCCAGCTCTTTGCCGTCTGCTAGCTGACGGCAAAGAAGCTCTTTGCCATCAGCTACCAAAAAGCGGACGGCAAAGAAGCTCTTTGCCATCTGCCAGCTCTTTGCCGTCTGCTAGCAGACGGCAAAGAATCTTTGTCGTCCGCTGGCGGACGGCAAAGAGGGAGGTGGCCCCCACCCCCCGCCCGTTTGAAAAAAACTTAACGCCCCACCTCTTTGCCGTCCGCCAGCGGACGGCAAAGAGGCAAAAAGGCGGACGGCAAAGATTGGCGGACGACAAAGAGCCGATTACCTAACGGCCCGTACCCCCCCGCCCGTTACTCTCTGTTCTCTCCTCTCTCTCCTCCCCGACGCGCCCCGCCACCGTGCACATCCCGCCCGCCCGCCGCCGCCGCCCCGGCCCTCGCCGCCCGCCGCCGCCCCGTCGCCTCGCCACCCGCCGTCCCCCACCCCTCCGCCCCGTCGCCCCCTCCGCCCGTCGCCCCCTCCGCCCCGTCGCCCCCCACCCGCCGCCCCGTCACCCCCTCCGCCCCGTCGCCCCCCACCCCTCCGCCCCGTCGCCCCCCACCCCTCCGCCCCGTCGCCCCCCACCCCTCCGTCCCGTCGCCCCCACCCCTCCGCCCCGTCGCCCCCTCCGCCCCGTCGCCCCCCCCCCCACCCCTCCGCCCCGTCGCCCCCCCACCCCTCCGCCCGGCCAGCGCCACCCCAGCCGCCCCTCCGTCGCGGCGCCCCCGCCGCCCCTCCGTCGGCGAGCGCCCCTCCGACGCCCCTCCATCGGCGAGCGCCCCACCCCTGCCGCAGGTGAGCCCCACCCCTCTTCTCCTTTTTTCTGTTTTTTTAGTTTAGTTTAGTTTTTAGTTTTAGATTTTTAGTTTTAGATTACTTTTAGTTTAGTTTTTAGTTTTAGATTTTTTTCTGTTTTTTCTGTTTTTTAGTTTAGATTACTTTTAGTTTAGTTTTAGTTTTGTTTTAGGTTACTTAGTGGTAGGTTTAAGAAGAGGAAAAAGGAGAAGAAGAAGAAGAAGAAGAAGAAGAAGAAGAAGAAGAAGAAGAAGAAGAAGAAGAAGAAGAAGAAGAAGAAGAAGAAGAAGAAGAAGAAGAGGAGGAGGAGGAGGAGGAGGAGAAGAAAGAAGAAGAAGAAGAAGAAGAAGAAGAAGAAGAAGAAGAAGAAGAAGAAGAAGAAGAAGAAGAAGAAGAAGAAGAAGAAGAAGAAGCAAGAGGAGAGGAGGAGGAGGAGGAGGAGGAGGAGAAGAAAGAAGAAGAAGAAGAAGAAGAAGAAGAAGAAGAAGAAGAAGAAGAAGAAGAAGAAGAAGAAGAAGAAGAAGAAGAAGAAGAAAGAGGAGAGGAGGAGGATGAGGAGGCGAAAGCTAGAGGAGAGGAGGAGGAGAAGAAGACCACCGACACCCCGACCCCGACCACCGACACCCCGACACCTGACACCCCGACCACCGACACCCCGACCTCGACGACCGACACCCCCACCCCGACGCGACACCCCCACCCCGACACGACACCCCGGCACGACACCCCGACAGGACACGACACGACACCCCGACACGACACGACACCCCGACCCCGACATGACACCCCGACACCGACACCCTGACACCACACCCACCCTTACCCCGACACCGACACGGCACCCCGACCCCGACCCGGCACCCCGACCCGACAACCCGACCCCGAGACCCCGACCCCGAGCCTGACCCGACACCCCGACCCCGACACCGACACGGCACCCCGACCCCGAGACCCCGACCCCGACCCCGACCCCGAGCCTGACCCGACACCCCGACCCCGACACCGACACAACACCCCGACCCCGACCCGACACCCCGACCCCGAGACCCCGAGCCTGACCCGACACCCCGACCCCGACACCGACACGGCACCCCGACCCGACACGACACGACACCCCGACACGACACGACACCCCGACCCCGACATGACACCCCGACACCGACACCCTGACACCACACCCACCCTTACCCCGACCACCGACACCCTGACACCACACCCCGACCCACACCCCGACCCCGACCCCGACACCCTGACAGGGTCATATATTTGTGAATTATTAGTTAGGTCATATATTTTTCGATTTTGTTATGAAAACATCATATATAATTGTGTTGATCGGGTAGATTTAAATGTGCAGTTGTTTCATCGCTGCGAGGTTTGGTGGTCGACGACCTCGCCGTGCGTTTGACGAGCTCTGCCCCTTCGTTCGTGGGTGAGCACAAATGACATGTCCTCCTCCACCGTTAATTATTTGCTCTGTTCCGGTGTTCGTGCCGATGAAACTTGATAGCTAGCTATATATGTGTCTTGAATCATCAGTATGCGTAACCAATATGTGTCTCCCGTTCGAAAGCGTCATAGTTATAAATATGCATGCATTTGCATATTTATAACCTTGATTCTTTCGAATTGTCCAACGCTATCCATGGACAGCCCGAGTATGTTTAGATTGGGTTCGTTTTCCCATATGCTTTGCTCCGGATCCGACGCATAAATTTCGTCAGTGCCTCCCCTATTGTTCTCCGGGTACACATCCTCTCTGTTTATTGCAGAGACGTGTATCAGGAGAACAGCGGGGAGGTGCTGCCGAAATTTTGCGTAGGATCCGGAGCATAGCATGGGAAAATGAACCCAATCTAAACATACTCGGGTGGGATTAGGACCTATCATTACCTATTAGAGTGTAGGTTGCATGGACGTAATAAAATTGACAAAGTAGATCAACTGATGAATATATACATGGTGAATTATATATATATATATATATATTTGTTGTGTGTCTAGTAGCTCTGAAAGTCAAGATGAGTGATCGTGCGTGGATGTACATCGGTCACACTGGTCAGAACAAATGGAGCACTGAATGGTTCACAAAAACCAAGGGGTTTGTGCGAGCCGCATTTGCAAATGGCCAGAGGAAAACCTGGTGCCCCTGTTTACGGTGCGGCAATTGGGAAAAGAGGACAGAGGCTGAAATGGGCAAACACCTGCAGAAGAGTGGTTTTACGCCCGATTATACGGTGTGGACATTTCATGGTGAGTCTGCCCAACGTGACCGAGCTGAGGTGGCTCATCGTCGCACCGACGAGCATGGTACCGGGATGGAAAACATGGTGCAAGACTTTGATGATGCTCGGGATTCGGACGAGGAGATGGAGGAATCTGCAAAGGCCTTCAATGAAATGTTGGAGTCTTCAAAACGTCCGCTCCATGAGCACACTGAGCTTTGTCAGTTGGATGCCATCTCACAAGTAATGGCTCTGAAGGCTCAGTTCAACTTGGGCAGAGAATGCTACGATGCAATGATGACAATATTTGGATGCTTTCTACCCAAAGGCCATGTAATGCCTGCAAACCTGTACCAGTCGGACAAAATCCTCCGTGCTTGATTATTAGTAGTGTCAGGTATTAAATTTTTTAATGTTGTACTTGATGATGATACACTTAAGTGATACACATATTATTATTCATGTCGGTCTTTTTTTCATGTTGTACTAATTTCGTTTACTGTTTGTCATGGCAGGTGTTGAAAGATGGTGGGCGCTGGTCGGGA
This sequence comes from Triticum aestivum, assembly GCF_018294505.1. Classification (NCBI taxonomy): domain Eukaryota; kingdom Viridiplantae; phylum Streptophyta; class Magnoliopsida; order Poales; family Poaceae; genus Triticum; species Triticum aestivum. The sequence continues at coordinate 330,760,956 of NC_057796.1, read as the reverse complement.
GCGCGCCAAGGCCCCTTCTTCGTCGGCGCGTGGTCTGAGGTCTTCGATTCCAAGCGTTGCTGGACAGTATGTCCACACCGCCGGGCCCTTCTTCGTCGACCGCGGTGCCCAGCAGGGGACGAGGTAGGAAGAGAGGAGGTGGGGCACGTGGTCGCGGGAGAGGAGGTAGGGTGACTGCTACGGCGCCTTCCTCGCCGCCACCCCTAGCTGTTTCACCCGAGCACGTGACTGCTAGGGTGGACTCGTCCGAGGAGGAGGCTACACGGACTCCGGTCCACGAGCCTCCGGTCCACGGGTCTTGGGCCCACGAGACCCCGGAGGAGCACACGTCCGGATGGGGTACCTGGCCGGATCAGCCCGAGGAGCCGAGTGGGCATGCTGATGATGGCGGGGAGCCGACTGATCTTGAGGAGGAGGGTGGCACCGTCTACCAGCGTGGTGCTACACGGCTCCCGTCCGTGCCGGCGACCCGCGAGCAGAGGTGGTTGATCTTCCCTGATGGGGAGAGGTACGTAAGTGCATTTAATATTTTTGTACCTTCTGCATTCACGTTTCTTCAAATAACTAATGCGTTGGCCTTGTCATGCTGCAGGGGTTGGGACCACCATCATAGTGTCCGCCGGCCCAACTCCGTCCTTGGAGTTCTTTGCCGGCAAAACTTCCCGGGGTTTGTCACGTTGCCTGGTGAGGGTCGGCTTCCAGAGCTTGGGTTGAGCTGGGAGCACTACGTGGCTGCCCCGGCCCCGCCAGATGTCATTATCGACGGTGTCGTGTGCGACACGAGGGCAGACATGGTGATCAGGACGTTCTAGGTAATTTCTCCTTTACACATTTCAAAATCTTCAACTAGCTAGTTATTAATTGTACTAATCAATATTGTCTCATTTGATTGCAGACATTCTACAGGTGTGAGGAGGGATACGAGGAGGACGCGGCAAATGTTATCCAGAACGTCTGCAAGCGCCTACTCCAGAACTTACGGCACGAGGCTCGGGTGCAGGCTGTTCGAGACTACTACGCCTTGCGTGGTATCAAGAAGACCAAGCCGGCGTGCCGCGATAAGTTCCTGAGTAAGGAGCAGTACATGAAGGTAATTCTTAAGGCCTTCTACTTAAGTTCCTACATTTAGTAATTCTTAGCCGTAGCGCTCAAGTTTCTATTTGCTAACTTAGGCGCCTCCGAGATGGTGTGCGGATCGGATGGATTGTTGGGAGGTGTTGGTCGATGAGTGGTGCTCAAAAGAATGGCTAGCCCTCCACAACCAGGCCAAGGACAAACGTGCCCAAATGGAAGGTGTGCCACACCATCAGGGTAGCTCCAACTTATATCAGTTCGGGCGCAACTGGGTATGTGGTTTGCTTCATGATTCATGCAATTCATTCATCATGCTAGCTTGAGCCCTTTAATTACTAATTTTCATTGTTTCTCTCTTTCAGGCACGCTACAATAAGGCGGATAAGGTGCCAGAGGTGTACGACCTGTATGCCATGGCCCACACTGGCTCTTTCAAGAAAGTCAAGGCTTTCTCTCAGTCTGACCTCGATGATGCAAACAACTTCACCAACATCTCCTCCCACAACAAGCTCGTGAGATATAGAGATGAGGGGAAGGCGAGGAAAGGGGAGGACTTTAACCCGAGCCAGGGTCCCATTGATCCAGAGCTGGTGATGATATCTGGTGGCGGGAGGTCCCATGGCTCCATAGCCATTGGAGATGGACTTATCCGTTGTCCTAGCACTCTCCCGGAGATCAAGGCGCGCTAGTCGAGCTCCGCTCCTGAGATAAGGCCTCGTGAACGACCAGTGCAACTCGCCATCAAGGTTAGTGATACGTACTCAGTTATCTTTCTCCATTACATTGTGTGCGCTTCCATCAATGATTACAAATGGTCATGTGAGTGGTGTTGCAGGCTACTATACAGACTGAGAGAGATAGAACGGAGAAACTTCTGGCGGAGGTGGCGGAGAGGCATCGGGAGATGGAGGAGAGGACGAGAAAGATGATGGAGGAGGAGAGGGCACGGAATGACATGCAGGCAAGGGCCATGTACGAGCTCCTTGTGGTAAGTTTCTTCTGTAGATTACTTGCTAGTCTTAACATTTGAGTCTCATTACTAACTAGTATGACTCTGTTCTGAAAACCAAATGTGTAGTCTATGTGCGAGAAGTCCGGTCAGCCCGCTCCGCCGATGCCAGTGATTGCTCCTGGGAGCACGGTGAGTTTAATTTGAATGGACATTACTTGCTAGTCTTAACATTTGAGTGTCGTAATGCTAACGAGACATTGGAAATGATCTTTGGTGCAGCTTAACTCCAGAAACGCATCGCACGATCCTTCTCCAGGTAGCGGCACTAGCCACCCCGCTCCTACACCTCCCTGATCACGGTAAGTTTCTCTAGTGTTTTGCTTAACAAATGCATAAAGACCTAGACTTAGCTTTATTTCCTCCAATATGCTTACCATAATGACCTAGAGTTAGCTTCTTTTCCTCCAAAATGACCCATTTTACCTAGGTTAGCTTATAAATGATGCAGTTCATCCAAGTTAGCTCAAAAATGACCCATTTTACCTAGATTAGCTCCTAAATGATCCATTTTACCTACGTTAGCTTTAAAATGGCCCATTTCACCTAGGTTAACTCCAAAATGACCCATCTTACCTAGGTTATCTCATAAACGATCCATTTCAACTAATTTAGCTCATAAACGATCCATTTGACCTAAGTGAGCTAAAAAACGATCCATTTCACCTAAATTAGCTCTTAAATGATCCATTTCACCTAAGTTAGCTCAAAAAGATTCATTTCAACTAAATTAGCTCATAAATGATCCATTTCACCTAAGTTAGCTCAAAAACGATCCATTTCAACTAAATTAGCTCAAAAATGATCCATTTCAACTAAGTTAGCTCAAAAACGATCCATTTCAACTAAGTTAGCTCAAAAACGATCCATTTGACCTAAGTGAGCTAAAAACGATCCATTTCACCTTAGTTACCTAAAAAACGATCCATTTCACCTAAGTGAGCTAAAAAATGATCCATTTCTAACTTTTTTATTTTGCCATTTTGCAGATTTCATTATGTGCTGGATGGAGTGCTTGTTCTACTCTTCTTGTTCTTGTCTTCTCATTCTTGTCTTCTCATTCTAGTCACCTTAGCTATGGAGTGCTTGTTTATGTATGGATGGAACTTGTTTATGTATGAAATGATGGATGGAACTTGCTTATGTAATATGTACGGATGGAACTTGCTTATGGACTTGCTTATGAATGCCTGTGAAATACATGAACTTGCTTATGGACTTGCTTATGAATGCCTGTGAAATATATCTATATGTCATATATATTTTCTGTGAAAATTGTGGGATTTAATAAAAAACAGGAAAAAAAACCCAATATGCAGGCTCTTTGCTGTCTGCCACAGACGGCAACGGCCTCTTTGCTGTCTGCCGCGGACGGCAAAGAAGCCACGTGGCAGCCAACTGTGCTTCCTGGGAGCTGACCCATTTGGTCAGTTTGCCTACAGTGGCAGACGGCAAAGACTTTGCCATCCGCGGCAGACGGCAAAGAACCTGCACTTTGCCATCAGCGGCAGACGGCAAAGAACCTGCCATCTAGTAACGTGTAGATGACATCATACGGCGGACGGCAAAGACCAGAGAAATTTTGCCGTCAGCGGCGGACGGCAAAGGTCTGCCGTTAGCCACTTAACGGACTGACAGCGCAATTATTGCCGTCCGCCCTCTTTTCCGTCCGCGGCAGACGGCAAAGAGCCTTTGCCGTCCGCCGCCAGGAAGCAGACGGCAAAGCAGCTGTTTACCGTAGCCTTCTTTGCCGGAGCCTTTTGCCGTCCGCGGCTGACGGCAAAGTAGCTGTTTCCTGTAGTAATTTGTTTACCCACCGCCTGCTTTCTTTCAAGAGAGAAGCCTTTGGTGAAAACTATGTCCCCCGGGTCTATCTTTTATCATATTATTTTTAGATCTATAAAATAAAAAAACACAAAAATACTTTGCTGCAATTTATTTATTTTTATTTTATTTTACACTTTTACTTATATTTTATATCTATCACTATCAGATCTCATCCTTGCAAGTAACCGTGAAGGGATTGACAACCCCTTTATTGCGTTGGGTGCAAGTATTTGTTTGTTCGTGTATGTACAACTATTGAAGACTTGTGTGTTCCTCCTACTGGATTGGTATTTTGGTTCTTAACTAAGGGAAATACTTATCTCTACTTTGCTGCATCACCCTTTACTCTTTAAGGGAAACCAACACAAGCTCAAGAAGTAGCAAGCGACATCTGTTTTTGTGCATATTTTGCTTTTAGTTGAAATCCCTCCCCCTGCTTGCTCGTCACGCTCCGACACTTCCCGCGAACATGCAAGTAGGACTCTAGCTTTAGATATAAAATTACAGTTCGGTCCAACATATAACTAGCATCCCTCCCGTATCCATAGGGCTGGAATTCAAGCTGATTGGTTTGGTTTGACTCAATAGAGCTCATTAAGATAACGAGTTAGCTCAACTCTTTTTTTTTGCGGGTGAAACACATGTATTACTCATCTCAAATGTTCATACAGTCGATCGTAGCTAACTCCATAGCAGCCATTGGGCCTGACCCAACCCAGGTCATAGTCCTGCCCTCAGAACGAGCAAAACACGCTATCCTATCACTAACCTTATTCTGGCTACGATTAACATGAGTAATACAAGATGCACGGAGAGACATAAGATATTTGATCTCCTTGACGAGAGACGAGTAGACCGATCTATTCACCTCTTTCACTTGGATCAACTTAACTGCAACAAGAGAATCCATCTCGATCTCGATGGGTAATTCGCTTCTTTGGATGGAAAATGACAAACCCTCCATACATGCACATAATTCGGCTTCCAATGCTTCGCGACAGGAAAAGTTTCCTACATGAAGAGAAAATGACAGCTCCCTTTTCATCTCTTAAAACCATACCAGCACCCGCTGAACCATCAGCAGCATAGGAGCCATCAGTGCATAGCTTCACCCAGCCAATCTTAGGAGCCGACCACTTGGGACCGGCATCGCTTACTGTCACATGCGGCATACTGAAGGTTTTGTCATATGTTAGGACAATCTTGCCTTTATTAGGATCTGGTGATAATTCAGTTTTGATGCCAATGAGGGAGTCAAGATAGCTCATCAGAAATCATCTCGATGATTCCATGGCCGGCACTGGTTTATAATGGACCACTTCGTTGCGTAAATGCCAAGCCCACCACAACGTCATCAAAAGCATAGACCTTTCAATTTCCGGCAAAGGATGTAGAGCATGTAATAGCCACTCCACACCAGTATTCTATAGAGATGTAATACTTGGCAAAGACCACACTTCAACCATAGTTTCCCATAGAATACGTGAAAGGGTACAACGACAAAGAGCATGAAAGGAATCTTCAGTCTCAACTGCACATATGGGGCATAAATCACTAGTTTCAAGCCCTCAACTGTGCTTGTTACTCCAAGTTGGTAGGGAATTTGTTGCGGCTCTCCAAGAAAAATTACGGACCGGCGGAGGCACATCAGTCGACCAAATTATATTCTAGCAGGAACAACGTCCATCTGGACGTGAGCTTGATGCAGTCGCTGTGTCCCTATGGGATTCTTCAAACCCGAATTGGTAAGCACTTTTCACTGAAAATCTGATACTTACCAGGGCCCCAAGCGAGAGTGTCCCCTTCTAACCGTGGCGACGCCCGGATCTTCATGATCTCGGCTACGTCTGCAGGCAAGAAATATTGCTGTAGCAGATTGGAGTTCCAGGAACCATTCTCATTAAGAAGTTCTGAGACAAAAACGTATCATGCATGTGCCTTTAACAATGATGGGTTTGTAAGAGAAAGGCCGCGGAATCCAGTTGTCACGCCAGACCCGAATGCTCCTCCCATTCCCCACTCTCCATATCAATCCCTTCTTCAGTAAATCTAATCCATAACTGATAGCTTGCCATGAGGAAGATGCATTACCAGAGAAGACAATGTCCTCGAGATTGCCCTCTGGATAATATCTTGCTTTGAGAACTTGAGCACATAAACTTTCAGGCTTTGCGATTAATCTCCAAGCTTGTCGAGCCAATAAAGCTTGATTAAAAATCCGAAAATCTCGAAACCCAACACATCGCTTACTTTTAGGTTGCATCAAATTATCCCATGCCCGCCAATGCACTTTCCTTTCACCCTTGTCAGCACCCCGATAGAAACCTCTCACTATCCTTGTCAATTCGTCACACACCGAAAACGGCAATTTGAATACTCCCATAATATAAGTGGGTAGGGAACGAGTTAGCTCAACTCAACTTGTGGTAACATAACAAGCTCAGATTCAACTCGATTTAACTCGTGTAACTCAAAAATTAACTCGTTTAACTCGTTATTAATATAAACCGCAAAATATATGTATCATGTATGTAATTAATCTACAAAAATATGAGTAGACACATATTTTTCTTCACAATTATAACAATCAACATTTTACGTCAAAGGGACACTTGGTGCACACAAATCACAACAGTATTGATACTTACATCATGTCCATTTCAATTAACGAGCTTATAACAGTTAAACGAGTAGCTCGTCAGCTCGACTCGCTCAACTCGATTGTTAACGAACTCAAATTGAAACCCATCTCGACTCATTCGTCAACGAGTTCGAGTCAAAGTGGAGCCGACTCACTGGCTGCTCATTTAGCTCACGACTTTTATTTGCAGCCCTCCTTATCCATCCGACATGCGGAGGAAACGACCAGCCGCCGCGCGGTGACGTCCCCGCTGACGCCCGGCGCCGTGGACGGACCAGGCCCCTGGAGCACGCAGCTCGCTGCCTGCCTGCTCACGGCTCGTCGTCACGGCCTATTTATGGATCCGCCGCCCGCCACCGGCAGCCGGCAGAACTCCCGCGACTATCAGGATCGGCCGGCTATACACCGTGAACTGCGCCACTAGACTAGGAAGAAAATGGGGTGGAAGGGCATCCTGGGGTTCGACTACGGCGTCGTGCAGGCACCGCTCGGCCCCGACATCTCCGGACCGGAGCTCGCCGCCGCCGTCGCCAACGCTGGCGCCATAGGCCTCCTCCGCCTTCCTGACTGGGTACCTCGACTTTCCTACCCTCTTTGCTATTTACATGCACTCTGTCAGTCTTGGCTAATCGCCGGAGCCCCCTACCTGCCTGCAGCCGGCGCCGGACCACGTGAGGGAGCTGATACGGAGGACCAGGAGCCTGACCGAGAGGCCGTTCGGGGCGGCCATAGTGCTGGCCTTCCCGCACGAGGAGAATCTGAGGGTCGTGCTGGAGGAGAAGCTCGCCGTGCTGCAAGTGTACTGGGGCGAGTTCCCCAAGGAGCGGGTCGACGAGGCCCACCGTGCCGGCGTCAAGGTCTTGCATCAGGTGAGATCCTTAGCTGAAGGACATTTCACCGGAATGGATGAAACCCGACTGCGGCTTGTGCTTACTGAACTGTACTTAGCAGTTAACACTATTTTTCTGAACTGTACTTAACAGTTAACACTTGTTGTGCCGTTCTTATTACCACTTTCCTTGTCTGATTGCGTTTGCCTAGTCTATGTTCGTTCCAATTTCCATAATTAACATTTGTGATGTCGTTGTAGTACTAGACTGGACTCTTTCTTCCTACTCAACACTCCTGACTAGTAGTGCCCAACTAATTAGACAGAATTTGTTGGAGCAAAATCATTTTGTTCTTGAGAGTTGTGAGAGGGCAAAGTCCGGTGGCCGTTAGCTAGATATGGCTGCTTAACACCTTTGTTAATTAGTCAAAACTTGTGAATGGTATGTATCAAACTTGCTAAATCATTGGAGGGCGGTGGCCGGTGGCCGTTAGCTAGAGTACGTTGACTGGTCATTATTCTGTATATGTCCAACTTCAAACAAGTGTTGTGTTCTTCAATGGTTTTGGTGCAAATGTAATGAACAACAGCGGAATGGGCTTTTATGTTATATAGACAGATGGAGACTTCCAACAGAATTTGGTCTCTCACAATGATATTTGGACTAAGAACGGAAGGGGCTAGAGTTTCTTATATGGACTCTGTCTCTGCAGCAAACCATGAAGTCATGAATATACCTAATTAAATCATGAGTGTCGCAGTTTTGAATGTAGTTAGTTCAAAACTGCGACACTTATTATGGATCAGCCTTTCCAACAAAGAAATCAGAGCTCGGTTGAGAGAGTCGTGCCCCCGTGTGTTCTCCGCCTACGGCCCCTCCTCTCTTTGTATCCCACAACCAAAAACAAAGAAATCAGAGCTTTCTACTATCAGTGCACACTTGCAGCTATTGTAACAAGTACATTTGAAATTTTATAAGCTTCTTTTGAAGGTCTAGTAAGAAACTATAGTACTGTTATGTCAAATTTTAGAATGTGATCCTTTTCATAAAAGAAATACTTCTTATCTGTAGTGATCATAGTTGAGTTTATAACAAAAATGCGTGTTACTCATTTCTCTCCAATTTCCTAGGACTGCTGGGATCATAGGGTGATTTGTGATATTGATGAACAACTAGGACTAGCATCTGACGTAGACCATTCAGGTTTTTATGAACTCCTTGTTGGTACGAAGAAATTCACAATAAGTGCCAATGTGTGACCTGTAGTCAAGGTTTTGGTGCTCTATGATGATGATATGAGCATGTAAGTCCTTGCACTTGTTCTGTTGATTATGGATATTTAGATTTTTTTTCCTTTGTGACTTGAACAGGTTGGTAACCTTGAGGAGGCAGCAAAAGCTAAGGAAGCTGGTGTAGATGGAATCATCGTTCAAGGCCGTGAAGCAGGGGGGCATGTGATTGGTCAAGTAAAGTCACTACACACTGTTTCCATGTTGTTTTCGCTTGAATATTTTGAAATGCTGTTAGGCAGTCTATCAAGAAGCAAGCACGCATGCAATAAGAATCTACACCATGTGCCCGTGATATATTCCAGGCTACTGATTTAGCTTAAGGCCCCTTTTGTGGTGTCATCTTTGGAAGAAAAACACATCTTGCAAGTCTGTTTCTATTTAATTGTCTTCATGGGCTTTCATCTCAAACAGCTTTTTTTCTTTGAATAAAAAGGAGGGTCTGCTACCGTTGCTGCCGAGAGTAGTGGATCTAGTTTCAGATAGTACTGTTTCGGTTATCGCCGCTGGTGGAATCGTAGATGGCCGTGGCTATGCTGCTGCATTGGCACTTGGTGCTCATGGTGTTTGCTTAGGAACTAGGGGGCTGTTTGGTTGGTGCCCAGGTTCGCCCTGCCAATCATGGGCTGACCAAAAAATTGGCGACCAAATCGCGCGCCCTGGTTTCGCCAACAATTTGGCGTGGAATCAGAAGGAGGGAGTGCGGGCGAGCTGGGCATGCCAAAAAATCGGAAGTAATCCAAACAGACAGCCACGTCCCAGTCAACGCCAATATTTTGGCTTGGTAGTTGAAGGCAGCGATCCAAACGGCCCCTAGGTACTTGCTGAATCTTGCCTTTGTATGATTATGTCAAGCAAAGCTTTTCTTTATACTTATGCATGTTGTGGTTTTCGCATTATGAAATTCTTTAATATTCAGGTTTGTAGCCACCGAGGAAAGCTTTGCGCATCCGCTGTATAAGAAAAAGCTAATTGAGATGAATTGCACGGACTATACAACTGTGTTCGGGCGTGCTAGATGGCCTGGTGCTCCACAACGTGTCCTGAAGACACCTTTCTATGTCGAGTGGAAGAATCTTCCAGATCACGAAACAGAGGAAAATCAACCTATTATAGGTCATTCTATCATCCATGGTGTGGTATGTATTAGTTATTTATTTTTGTTGAATTTACACCCTCATTCTGCATTTAGAAGTTGAAACCATCTTTGGTATGACCTTTTCTGGTTTTCTTATTTTGACCAGTAATGTAGAGTACTTTACTCCTAAAAGTCTTACCCCGGCACAATATATAGGCATGGTGATGAGTGAATGTGCTTTATCAGAACTTGGTTGGCTAACTTAAGTTCTCAGGCATCTAATTTTGGGAAGTTTTCTTCCCAGTGAGAAACATGAGTCTTCAAGCTGTACCTTTGAAACTGTTTGTCAATTTAGGCATGTCAGCTAACTTTAGGAGCTCTTGGACACGGGAAAGGCTGCTCCAGTCCAATGTAGGGCCAAACAAGCCCCACAACTGAACCGAGCTACTTTGCAAATTAGAGCTCAAGTGATCAAATTTTAAATGGCCATGCCAGCACAGGATGATTTCATTGATATTATCCTTGGGGAAAAGGATCTCAAAATGTTTCAAAATGACCATGATTATTTATTAACTTCCGTTTTTTTAATTAAACCTGGGTCTGTTTCCTGGGCATATAAAGTTACAGAACGACATAATGCACATATTTACTCTTATGGGCCCGTGATATAATTTCCTAGGATTTTTGTCATCTTACTTCAATATAGGTTGAACAAACTAAAGTTCTACTTGTAATGTACCATAGTTGTGATTAATCATGGCCATCTATTATGCTGTTTGTACAAGATGGAGCTCAGTAGAGGAGTTCACTCATTCCAAACCTTAAATGCACATTTTATACTTGTGCATCTAGAACTTAATAATGGAGAACTAAGCAATGGTTTCATAATTCCAGCACAAGGATATCCATCGGTTTGCTGGTACTGTTCCTAATGCGACAACAACAGGCGATATCGATAGCATGGCCATGTATGCTGGCCAGGGTGTTGGGCTAATCACGGGGATTGTACCAGCAAGGGAAGTTGTTGAGAGGCTAGTTGCCGAAGCACAGCGCGTCATTGGGACAAAGCTTTCTGGTTTCCCCAAATCATCAGAGTAGTGCTGGTGAAGTCCTTGGTAATTAACTGTTAAGGTATCTAGTGGTGTACGCTGTGTGTTATTTGTAGGCAATAGCCAATGAAAATAAATGGGTTTTCCAAGGTATTCCCTTTTTACCACAGTTTTGTACTTGTATGTGTTATTTTGTAAGTATATATTCAATAAAGGTAAATGATTTCAATACGATGAGACTGACAAGTGGAGCATGTAGGCTGGAGCCACTTGTCAATTACACATCGGGATCGGGTTGTGCTTATGCTTTTGGAAACTTTCATTTTCATGAACCTCAGAGCAGCTGTCACTAATCAGACCTCAGGTGTCGGGTCATCTAAGATACCAACCTATGACACTACGCACTATGGAGATAGTAGTGTATCCTAGTATAATATGCATGATACCGCCTTATGATACCACCCACTACAAAAGGTCTTAGTGGCAAGGGCAAATTAGTAATCCCAACTAGCAAGATTTTGGAGTTTGATTGGGCTGGATATGGTAAAAAGAAGTTTTGGAGGTGGTGAATTCGGGAGTAATGTCGGTGGGCTGAAATGACACATTTATTGTCTTAGTTCCAAAGGTAGATGGTTCAACCAAGAATACTCAGTTTCAGCCCATTAGCGTGTATAATACGGTCTATAAGATAATTTCGAAAAATGTTAATCACATGCCCAAAGGTTACTTTGCCGGACGTGATTGAACAGACGGGAAGTGTGTTTGTGTTGGATAATATTCTCATTGCATACAAATACATTCGTCGAATCAAGAGGGAGACCAGTAAGAATGGACTATGTGTGGTGAAGCTCGATCTTGATAAAGCATATGTCCGGCTAGAATGGTGTTTCCTGAGGAGAATGATGGACTGAACGGGGTTTGCTGACCGATGGATTCAATTAATAATGAATTGTGCCTCATCATATGAGTACAAGATTGGGTTTAATGCGGAAGAAGAAAAAAAATAAATACTCCAGTGAGAGGCTTACGGCAGGGTGACTCCTTCTCGACGCACATGTTCTAGACTTCTAGTTTGTGCTGAGGCACTCTCAAGTACACAACTCCATCCGCTTCTCCCCTTCTTTCTCCCTCCGGTGGATCTCCAGCCACCCAAGGCCCGGGCCATGGATGGAGATGGCGGAAGGGGAAACGCTGGTCGGAGGCGTGGGCGGGAGACGCAGAGCGAAGGCCCGGCCCGAAGGTCGCGGCAGGAGTTCGTCGTCGAGGGCCTGAGGCGGAGCGCACGGGGTCGGCAGGCGCAGCGCCGGCGAGTTGGTGGAGTAAGGATTGTGCAGCGGCGAGGAGGCGCCGGCTGCTTCCGCTTCCGCGACACGAAGGCGACGATGCGCGAGTCCCGGCCTCGCCAATTCGCCAGGCAAGCTGAGCTCCTCTCTCCTCTCTTTTCCAAATCCGGATGCTTTGATTTACTACTGATTTTTTCATCAAAAAGCGTTAATTGTGGTTTAACTCCGCTAAACATCTTGTCCCGCCCCGCTATTTTAATTCAACTGAAACTTAAACAAGCTAGCGCAACACTCGACACGTAGCGGCGTCCTCTCGGCCACTTCCACGACCACCCACCAGCACCAGCAGCATAGCTTCCTCTTTTTCCATAGATGGAGTCATGGAAGCTCAACCCCTCTCTCTTGCAGTGCACCCACCACCGCCACTAGTCCTCTCTCCCTTTGGGTCACTTCTCTGTTCCCTCCTCCACCATTTTCCCATCAGCTCTGCAAGCTGCGTGCTGACGCGGTCGAACCTTTGTTTGTTTGGAGGCTTTCTCTCCACCAGCGCAAGCTCGACACACACCGGTGTCTATGAAGGATAGCCTTGCCCTTGTGTGCTTTGCAGGGACTAGCAGATACACGATAGAGTAAATTACATCTATAGTATCTGAACTTGATCCTAGGGTTCAATTTGGTCACTGTATTCAGGAAAGGTCAAAATACGGTCACCGAGATTGCCAGGAAGTGTCACTCTACGGCACCAGAACCATATTCGATGTATTTCGCTGATGTGGCAAACACACATATCTCTCTCTACTACCACTCTTCCCTGAAATTTTGTCGAACACCTTAGCCACATCCACCGGTGCACCGCACGCCGAGCTCGCACCGCTACCGCAGCTCTCCAGCGCCGCGTTCTAGAGCTCCCGAAGCATCCCATGTGTTAGAGTAGTCAATATACGACTTCTAGTCCAAGTCAGTTTTGTACCCTACCCCAAGTCGGTTTGTACCCTCTTATATACTCTTGTATGCCGCACCAAATCATCAACAAGCAACAGTTTTATTTAGCTTTCATGGTATCAGATACCGGTCCTAGGGTTTAGGGTATGGCTCCGCCAACGCCACCGCTGCCGCCGCCGCCCGGCTACTTCGAGCGCCGGGCCGCACTCATCGCCAAGGCTGCCAACGCCGCGGCCGCTTCTCTCTCGGCCCTCACCATAGCTCCACAAAACTACCCTGCACCTATCCTCGCCGCACCAATATCTCTTGCTGACACAATCTCCGACGTCAGCCCCTACATCCCCATAGTTCTTGATCTCGCCGCCCGCAACTACTACCATTGGAGACATCTCTTCGATCTCCACCTCGGCCGCTGCAACCTGCGCTCGCATGTCGCCGCCAACTGTCTTCCCCGCCCCGACGATCCGCAATGGTTGAAAGACGATCTCGCGATCGTCCAGTGGTTCTACACCCGCATCACCACCGAGATCTTCAACATGCTCGATCACGACGGCGCCACCGCTGCCAACATCTGGCACTCCTCCGTCAGCTCTTCCAAAGCAACACCGACGCTCAGAAAAACGCTCTCCACACCGAGCTTCGCAATATGGTGCAAGGAGACGCCCCGGTGAACCTGTTTTGCCAGCGCGTTAAGACCATTGGTGATGAGCTCCGCGAACTCGGCGATACAGTTAGCGACTCACAGCTAATCAATATCGTCGTCGGCCTCAGCGAAGACTTTGACAAGCAAGCCTCGTTCATACCGATGATACGGCCCCCTCCTACCTTCGCTGAAGTTCGTTCCTTGCTACAACTCGCGGCGGAAACACAAGCTCGCAAGGACTCTCGCCCCAAGGTCTTTCATGCTGCGGCTCATCCTCCTCTGTCGTCTACACCAGCGCCGCCTTCCAGGCCGGCTCCTGCCGCCGGGCCGTTCGCATCGTCATCTGTTCAACCGCCCCCGGCTGGCGTCCTAGTCCAAACTACCGCGGCAAAAACCCTATCTACAGGCCGCCGGCGACTCGTTCGGTTCCGCCTACGACATCACCAGCACCGAGTCCTGCACCACCCACTATTGCTCCATCTGCGGTTGCATGGCGGCCTCCTCATGATCTTTGGACGGGGCTTGTTCAAGCATGGCCCATGCCCTGGTCCGCTCCGTCCACCCTCGGTGCTCCGCCGGCATACTCAGGTGCCTGGCAACCCGGCCTTCGGCCGCCTACTGGTGCTCCCGGGGTTCTCAACCCCCAACAGCCGGCCAATGCCTATCACGCCGCCCCGACGTATGTTCCTTATAGTCATTACAGCACCGACGGCGGCGCCTACTACACACCTCAGCCGGCCCTGCTCCCGACGCCACCCCCACCACAGTCGGCCAATGCCTACTACACTCCCCAGCCGGCCCTACTGCCTTCACCATCGTATCCGCCGGCACTGCTTCCGACGCCACCCTCACCTGCGACGCCGAGCTGGGATCAAGCTGCCTTTCTCCAGGCCATGAATAACTTTGCTGCACAAGGAAACTCAGGTACGGATTGGATCTTTGATTCAGGGGCCTCTAGTCATATGTCTGCATCTAGTAATTGGTTATCTTCTTGCACTAAATCTCCTTTCCCTTCCATTATCCTTGGAGATGGATCATCTATTCCTATATATTGTGTTGGTCAGGCTCAACTTCCCTCTTCCACCAAACCTCTTTTACTTTGCGATGTTCTAGTTGCACCCGCCCTCATTAAAAATCTTATCTCTGTTCGCCAATTTACTTGCGACAATCTAGTTTCGGCTGAATTTGACCCTTTTGGTTTATCTGTGAAGGATTACCTGACCAAGGCCGAGATCGCTCGCTTCAATAGCTCCGGTGATCTTTATTCTCTTAATGGAGTTCCTGCCGCCACCCCTCCAACATCCATGCTGGCCTCCGTTGATCTCTGGCATCGTCGCTTGGGCCATCCCAACCCCGCCGTCTTAGCTTCTATGCTTAGTGAATTTACCATACCATGTAATAGGGACTCTCATAATTCTGTGTTTTGCGAGTCTTGTCAATTAGGCAAACATGTGCGTCTTCCCTTTAGTTCCTCTAGTTCTTGTAGCACTTATCCCTTTGAATTAATACATTGTGATTTATGGACCTCTCCCATTGCAAGTGTTTCGGGTTTTAAATACTACCTTGTTATCCTAGATGATTTCACCCACTTTGTCTGGACTTTTCCTCTACGCAACAAATCCGAGGTCCATTCTCTTTTCCTTAATTTTCAACGCTATGTGTCTGTTCACTTCTTCCTCCCAATTCGCTTTATCCAATGTGACAATGGTCGCGAGTTTGATAACATTAAAATTCGTACTTTCTTCTTACAACATGGCATCCTGCTTAGGTTCTCATGTCCCTACACCTCCCCTCAAAATGGTAAAGCAGAACGCTCTCTTCGCACCCTCAATGATATAGTTCGCACTCTCCTCATTCAATCATCTATGCCTCCCAAGTTTTGGGCTGAAGCCCTACACATGGCCACCTTCCTTCTAAATATTCAAGCTTCTAAAACTAAACCCAACACTACTCCCTATTATTCCCTCTTTCTTTCCCACCCCGACTACTCCGCGGTTCGTGTTTTCGGCTGTCTCTGTTTTCCCAATGCATACGCCACTTCTGCAAATAAATTGTCACCACGCTCTATCCCATGTGCTTTTCTCGGCTTCTCTGACGAGAACAAAGGCTATCGCTGTCTCGACCTTCACACCGGACACGTTCATGTCTCTCGTCATGTCACGTTTGCTGAGCACATTTTTCCTTTCTCACAACGCACTACTACATCATCCAACACCCCTAGCTCCGCAAACACCCCCTCTCCCCGTCCTTTCCAACTATATACTCCCCTACCTGCCGAACACAACTTATCACCACCACCATTAACACCCACCATAGCCAATCCCAACCATACACTCACCCCACCCGAGACGTCCCCAACACCCCCAACCCCTGCTCCCTCCCCAACACCCCCGGCCCCTACTCCAACTCCACCATCCAGTCCTACTCCTTCGTCCGACTCTTCCGCTGCGCTGGACTCACCAGTACCCACCTTACCCCCTCGTGCTATTCCTACAGCAGCCCCGATTAATGATCATCGCATGCGTACTAGGGCCAAATCAGGATTTCATCAACCCCAAGACCGCCTAAACCTTCATACCTCCGTATCTCTCACTTCTCTTCCAAAGAATTACAAAACTGCTCTACTTGATCCCAATTGGGCCGCTGCCATGCAAGAACAATATAATGCTTTACTTCAAAACAACACCTGGCAACTTGTTCCTCGTCCTCCCAATACAAATATTGTTTGTGGCAAATGGATTTTTCGCCAAAGTTCCACTCCGATGGGAGCCTCTCACGATATAAAGCCAGGTGGGTTTGTCGTGGCTTTTCTCAGCAACAAGGAATTGATTACGAAGAAACCTTCTCTCCTGTTGTTAAACCTAGCACCATTCGCACCGTTCTTAGTGTTGCTGTCTCCTCTTCATGGCCCATTCACCAACTTGATGTTAAAAATGCTTTCCTCCATGGTTCCCTTCAAGAAAATGTCTACTGCCAGCAACCTCTGGGTTTTGAAAATCCATCCTTTCCAACTCATGTATGTCTTCTTCAGAAATCTCTCTACGGTCTTAAACAGGCCCCACGAGCTTGGTTTCAACGCTTCTCCTCCTTCATTCAAACAATAGGCTTCACTCCATCTCTCTCCGGCACCTCTCTTTTTGTGTATCATCAAACTTCTGACACTGCCTATTTACTTCTCTATGTAGATGATATCATTCTTACCGCCTCCTCTCAAAAGTTCTTAGATCATATTGTCTCTCTTCTTAGATCTGAATTTTCTATGACTGACCTAGGACTCCTTCATCATTTCTTAGGCATTGCTGTTGTTCGAGATTCCTCCAGCCTTTTTCTTTCCCAACGCCAGTATATTCTTGATCTTCTTAATCGTGCTGGTATGCTTGACTGTCAATCATCTCACACTCCTGTCGATACTAGTTTTAAACTTTCGGCTACCGGTGAACC
Organism: Triticum aestivum; assembly: GCF_018294505.1. Lineage (NCBI taxonomy): Eukaryota > Viridiplantae > Streptophyta > Magnoliopsida > Poales > Poaceae > Triticum > Triticum aestivum. Next base: position 330,743,850 of record NC_057796.1, on the reverse strand, counting down.
CTTTTCCGATCCTACTCTCTATCATAGCCTAACAGGTGCTCTCCAATATCTCACCATTACTCGTCCTGAAATCTCTTTTGCTGTTCAACAAGCATGTCTCTATATGCATGATCCCCGGGTTCCTCACTATAATCATGTTAAACGCATTCTTCGGTATTTAAAAGGAACTCTCAATCATGGTCTCCACCTCAATAATTCTTCTCCAAACTCGCTTACCGCATACTCTGATGCAGACTGGGCTGGTTGTCCTGACACTCGAAGGTCCACTTCCGGTTTTTGTGTTTTTCCTGGTAACAATTTGATTTCTTGGTCTTCGAAAAGACAGGTTACAGTCTCACGTTCGTCGGCCGAGGCTGAGTATCGCGCTGTGGCACATGCCGTTGCAGATACAATCTGGATTCGGCAGTTACTCTCCGAGCTACACAGGCCTATTGAGCAGGCCACTATTGTCTACTGTGACAACATATCAGCAGTCTACATGACCAGCAATCCAGTTCAACACCGACACACAAAGCATATTGAGATTGATATTCATTTTGTTCGTGAAAAGGTTGCTCTTGGTCAGGTTCGGGTGCTTCATGTTCCCTCTACGGCTCAGTTTGCTGACATTTTCACCAAGGCACTGCCTACTAAGCCGTTTCAAGATATCTGTTTCAGTCTCAACGTCGTCGAGCCTGCCGTTGATACTGCGGGGGGATGTTAGAGTAGTCATTATGGTATACGACTTCTAGTCCAAGTCAGTTTTGTACCCCTACCCCAAGTCGGTTTGTACCCTCTTATATACTCTTGTATGCCGCACCAAATCATCAACAAGCAACAGTTTTATTCAGCTTTCACCGTGGCCTATGAACGATGCTGCGTTGGTTTGCTAAACCAGCACAGACGGAATACCCAACTCCGGCCCCATGCCCAACTTGAAGCTCATCAGCGTCGTTGGCCACGTCGTTGGCCAACCACTGGCACCATGTTTGCAAGTGCACGGGTGCGTGCGTGGCCGATCGACACCATGTTTGCGATTTCGGTAAAATAGCCTTCCACCCTACTATGCTCAGCCTCCGTCGCCTGCCTGACAGAGGCTGTCAACCTGCTCTTTCCCCATCTCTCGTCCAGCCACGCCCCCACACCTTGCAGACATACTCGCGGTTGGTGTACTGATCGGCACGTCGGATGCCAGGTTGGGCGGCGTCTTCGTTGAAGAGGGATCCCAGGGCGCGTTGGTGTACATGCACGGGTGCTCCACGGATTCGCCGAGGTGCCGAGGCTATAGCCTAACCGTCGTGTACCTCGCATTTCGCCGTGCACGGCGGCATCGCTCTGTATTCTGAACACCACAAATGAGTTTCGCAACGCTGGAGGGGACGTAGATTGCGGCGACGGCCGGGGCACGGCATAGCCTCCATGAAAGCTCGCCGCTTGCAGGAGGTTCAGGGATCGGAGAAGTGCTCTCCATCGCGCACTAGGCAGATGAGGTACACGCCAGGGGAATCGGGTGTCCGAGCTTTCCAGGAGGCGGCGGCGCGCAAGCTGCTGAGGTGCGAGCCGACCTCGTAGTCATCTCGGAGCATGTCAAAAAGATGAGCTCGTCCGGGTGCAGCGCACAACCATACTGCTCGACGCAGAGTGGGGCGTCGCACGGGAGGAGCTCGAGCTGGGCGGTCTTCCACCTTGACGTGGACGGCACGGTGTGATGTGAAGAAATGCGGTGGAGAAGTAGAGGCTGTTGACAGAAGAGAGCTGAGCAGTCAAGTGGTACATCACCGCGGGCTCCATCATCCATGGCTGGTCGGCATATACGCGCCAGCCGGTGCTCAGGTTCATTCATCGAGTGCGGAGAGGGATGATAAGGATGAGCATGCCACGTGAGCAAGTCAACGGTTAGGACCAGTCAACGTATACCACATCAGCGAAATACGTCGGATACAGTAGAGTGCCACATTTACGCAATCTCAGTGACCGTATTCTGACACTTCGTGAATACAGTTACCAAAGTGAACCCTAAGACCAAGTTCAGGTACTATTGATGTAATTTACTCTACACGATACCTTAGCTTTCTGTCTCTACCACTCCCCTGATGTGATTAGATACATGATACAAAGATTATTCGGTGGAACTCTGGCGTCCCGCAGTGCAGGAAGCGTTTTCGTTTGGAATCTTTTACCCAGCCACCCCACAGACGACACGACCCTCTCCCTAGCCATGTAGCTCAAGGACGAACCAGACCGAACAATCTGATTTGACTCACGTCACGTATAGGCACAGGAGCATCTAGGGCGTGCGTGCAAGGTTCAGCACGCAGCATTTAACGTTGAGGCCCCGAAGCCATTCTTGTGCTCTTCCCATCTTTCTTTCTCTCACAAATCCAACCGAGGTAGAGTGAGCGAAAGAGGAAGAAGCATTTGCTGCTCTGCGCCGTGCCGTGCCCTCCTTCCGGTCGAGGAAGATCCTGTGCGCAGCCGCCGCCACCATCCGGTTGTCCTCTCCCTCTCGGTTCCTTCCACCACCACCACCACCTCTCCTCCTCACACACCAAGCTCACGCACATTGGCGTCGCCCCCCCCAGCTTCCTTTGGGAATCGCAGCTCCAGCCATGGCATCCTTCGCCAACCTCCTGATCTCACTTTTCTCGCTCACCCTCACGCTCCTGCATGCTCCTGCACCTGCGGTATGCGACGACCTAGGTGCAGGCCTCTCTCCAAGCCATCGCACATACATTGTGCTGCTGAGGCCACCCGTCGACGCCGGCAGCGAGGACGACCACCGCTGGTGGCAGGATTCTTTCCTGCCAACGCCTCTCGCCGGCTCCCATGAGCCACGCCTCATCCATACCTACACCGAGGTCTTCACGGGGTTTGCCGTGAGGCTCACCGAAGCCGACCTCGCCATGGTGTCCCAGAGGAAAGAGTTTGTGCGGGCGTTTCCAGACCATCTCTGGCGCCCCAGCACTACTCACACTCCCAAGTTTCTCGGACTGGAGAAAGATGCCGGGCTGTGGAGGGACACCAACTATGGCGAAGGAGTCATAATCGGTGTAGTCGACACCGGCATCTATGCGGGGCATCCTTCCTTTGATGACAGTGGCATCCCGCCACCTCCATCAAAGTGGAAGGGTTCATGCCATGGTACTGCTGCTGCCCATTGCAATAACAAATTGATTGGTGCCAAGTTCATCACCGTCAATGACTCTGGAGATGTCATAGGGCATGGGACACATACCTCGTCCACGGCTGCTGGGAACTTTGTCAGTGGTGCCTCGGCACAGGGTCTCGGCAGGGGCACAGCAGCCGGGACTGCTCCACGTGCACATCTGGCCATGTACAGCATGTGTACGCTTCGTGGGTGTGACTCCGTTGACATCATTGCGGGGATAGACGAAGCTATCAAGGATGGGGTTGATGTGCTCTCACTCTCCCTTGCCCCTATTTATGATGTTGAGTTCAGTGCAGACCCGGTAGCCATTGGTGCACTCAGTGCAGTAGCAAAGGGCATCGTTGTTGTGGCTGCAGCTGGGAATAATGGACCCAAATCGTTTCTTGCAAATTCTGCACCATGGTTGCTCACAGTTGCAGCTGGCTCAGTGGACCGAAGCTTCGAGACTGTTGTGCAGCTTGGGAACGGCAATCACATCAATGGAGAGGCTTTTAACCAGATTACAAACTCAAGCTCCAAGCCCAAATCTTTTCCTCTGCATTTGAACAAGCATTGCAAGTCATTGCCTGGAAGAAATGTGGCCGGCAAAATTGTGATTTGCCATAGCACAGGACCAATGAATGACACTGGGCCATCAATCAACAAGACCGACATCAGTGCCATCATTAGTGCCGGGGCGGCTGGTGTAGTGCTAATAAACAGGAAAGCTGCCGGTTTCACCACCCTTCTCGAGGACTATGGCAATGTGGTGCAGGTGACTCTGGCTAATGGCAACAATATCACAGAGTATGTGAGGACGACAAGCAAAGCCAGTGCCAAAGTCATATACAAGAACACTGTGCTTGGCGTCCGTCCATCTCCCACGGTCGCGGCATTCTCATCCCGCGGTCCCGGCACGTTCAGCCCCGGTGTGCTAAAGCCAGATATATTGGCACCTGGGCTCAACGTCATTGCTGCATGGCCACCACTCACCATGCTTGGATCTGGGCCATTCCACATTAAATCAGGGACGTCCATGTCGACTCCACATGTCAGTGGTGTCGCTGCGCTTGTCAAGAGCTGCCATCCTGACTGGTCTGCTGCTGCTATCAAGTCAGCCATCCTCACCACTGCTGACATCATGGACAGCACAGGTGGCCCGATCTTGGACGAGCAGCATCAGAGGGCAACCGCGTACGCCATGGGTGCTGGCCATGTCAACCCTACAAAAGCAGTTGATCCAGGCCTTGTGTATGACCTTGGCATTACTGAATATGCCGGCTACATATGTGCTCTACTTGGTGATCAGGACTTGGCATTCATTACGCGTGACCCGAGGTTGTCCTGCAAAATGCTTCCCAAGATACCTGAAGCACAACTCAACTACCCTACCATAACGGTGCCACTCAAGACAAGGCCGTTCACAGTGCACAGAACTGCGACAAACATGGGCCCATCAAATTCCATATACACACTGAAGATGGAGATTCCCAAATCTCTTACAGTGCGAGTCTACCCAGAGACGCTGGTGTTATCCAAGGCTGGACAAAAGATTAGATATAGTCTGACGGTGAGCAGCTCTGACAGTGAGAGCTCAAACTTCATGGAGGGAAGTTTGAGCTGGGTCTCAGTGACCCATGTTGTGCGCAGTCCGATCGTTGTCGCACTTTTGTAAGCGGGAAGAGTATGTGTGCCATGTGCGATGTTCTAGAGAAATGACTGTCTTTTAACTAGTAGGATTTCCATGTGTGGAAACTAATTGAAGTTTGGATGTGGAGCATCCATTGCTCTGTCGCAAAACTGACCACACATACACTGCCAGTTTGTGATGTATCCATTCTCTATAACTCTGTTACTTTGAAAAAGAAAATGATTTGGTATCATATCATTTGGTTCATCAGGTTTGCTTACATCTACATGGAAACACACAACACTATGTTGTTTGGATACTGAAATGTGTGTTTTGAAACCAAATTTTTTATGCTTCATATTATTTATGCATTCAACTATGTGGACATGTTCTTAGCTGCAAATATTCTGATGAGGGATGTGCCTAACAAAAATGGTTGTGTTTAACTGAATTAGATGCAGATAAGATCCGAAAGGTTTTGACATTTGTGTTTATTTTACGCCCATATGCTCCGAAGTTACCTTAATCATGCCCCAACATCGTATAACATACAGTGAGTTATATTATACCTTTATTGTGCTGCAGAATTAATGCCATGGTTTTGTTAGAATTTGTGTCCCTGTATTTTCCTAGGAAGATGCTATTTATCTTGGTAAATTTGGAGTGATTGTGTAACTTTGTTTAGATATGTCAGATATACAGTTAAGAAACTGCATTATTATTTATTTTCTGTGAACATGAAGACTTGCGTTACCAGTTTTGTTTCGATGATATGTAACTTTTATAAGTTATGTTTTGTTGTGCAGGTAGACACATTCAGATTTTAGAAATATTATTCAAGTGCTTGTTCTTGCTAGTGACACTGAGGAATATGGAGTGGCATGCACGACCACAAATGGTATTTCAAGCAGTTTTTTCATGTTATGGTCTCCCACCCAAGTAACAAAATTGGGAAAACCCTAGTCGTAATCCCAAATAGATATTGCATTCTTGATTGGCAACAGAACAGCATCCCCAAACCATTCTGAAATTCTTGTCTTCACCTTTTTCCTTTAGTTTATTTGGTGCGATGCTGCTAAGGTGTTCCGCAACTAACTGTAATTGTTAAAGACACAGTTCTATTCTTCCTTGAGTTATTCCATACCTTAATAATCTCAGGTTTGCCATTTGGACCTTTCTATGAAACCCCTTCTCTAACAGGTGCATGCACCATTATTTCATCGATAATCATTTTCATTTTGCAACAATGTTTACACCAAATGGTGCTGCAGATGGATAAAGTGATATCACATGCTCACGCTACCCTAGGAACACTTATGTCACAACAATCAATAATTGGTGGCATTACTATGAAGATAAGCAACATTAGCAGGTATTCCCTGTATATCTTTTTTAGTTGCCACCAAAAAATATATTTCAAGTCTAATGCACATCTGACCAAATTGTGTTTCCTTGCTTCTACAGATTAATCATATGATTGTGACATCGACAAAACAAAAATGCCAACACGATGATCATTGGTCAGTAATTGTTGATACCAATTGATCCCAACTCAAAGTGCCTATCAGATGACCATTCCTCAGCCACCAGACAAGTTCTGTTTGCTCCTGGTTTTATATGTAAGAGTTCAAGAATTTTGCATCTCCTCATCCATTCCCTGCTCATCGCGAAAACCATGTTAGTTATCAATATGCACTGGCGAGCCAAAGAGATAAAATTATTAGCATGTTTAATGTTTTTATTTTTGAGAAAACAGTACAAACTCTCACCCCTATGAACGCACACGCACACCCTACCCCTACTGGTAAGAAAGTAGTAGTCTGATGAGATGAATCATAATGTTCATTCCGACACATCAATAACTTGAATAATCTCTATATCATTTGCCTATTTTCTGGACAATGCATTGCACGAGCCAATATAGTCATTGTGCAAGAGAAGGTTTTGAAGTAATTCAGGTCGCATCCGTCCCTGATTGTTGGAACTATTTGAAAATTTTAGAATAAATCAAGAATCCTAGGTAAGCAAATATGGAAACCATTAACAAGCTATCTTTTTTGAAAAACCCTTTAAGTCAGCCGGCTGATTAAGAGCACACATCAGCCGCCTTAATGTCCAACCAGGCAACCACGTGTCCATGAGGGACCATGCTAGTATTTCCTTGAGACTAGCCACAATGGAGAGGAACATACACTAGTAACATACACATATCCCTAGACTATGTTACTATCTTCATAGTGGGTAGTAACATAAGTATGGTGTCATGCAAAACTTCATTTATTAGGTTATAGACCCATATTGCATTGGGACATGTGATGTTACGGTAACTAGCTAAGTTACTGAAACTATCTCTCTCCTCATTAACTCATTGCCATATAAGCAAATTTGCTGAGTTGGACTCGATGTTACTACTGAAGTTACTCCCACCGTGGCTAGTCTGAGAGCACGCTATAATTATTTCCCTAGGATGGAGGTATTATGGCTGGTCAAAAGATCACTGTAGTATGGTCTTGTGATGGAATACTTATTAATTGTGTATGTAATTTGGAAGCCAATAAATGCAGTAGTCTTGTTAAGGATATTAATTAATTTCACCCGCAAAAAAAGGATATTGATTAATTTCTTATGTAATTTTTGGGAGACAGCAGTAAATGCCATAATCTTGTTACGGAATGCAAAATAATTGTATGTAATTTTTGGGAGCCAGCAGTAAATGCCATAATCTTGTTATGGAAAACTAATTAATAACTTTGTATGTATTTTTTGGGAACCAATAAATGGCATAATGCTGTCATGGAAAACTAATAAATTTCGTAGTAATGTTTAGGAGCCAATAACTGATATAATCCTGTCACGGGATACTAGTAATTAATTTTGTATGGTATATTTTGGAGCGAATAAATCGACATCCAGAGGATATTCCATGATGTGCCTATTACTGGAGGATCTTAATTAATTACCGCGAACCATACAAAGGAAACACTAATGCAGGAAGTAATAATAATAATAATAATAATAATAATAATAATAATAATAATAAAACGGCAAAATATGGTACTCCAAGGCGCCTCTATATCTATATAAACAGCAGCGGAAGGATCCAACTAAACACCACAAGCACGACCAAATATACAATAGTAGAAGGAATCAAGGAAATAGTAAAAAACTTCGTTATGGCTCTAATCAACTTAAGGTTTGTGTGCTTGATGGCTCTTTTGCTGATTTCGACCACTTGCTTGACGAGTCAAGTATCAGGGAGAAACAACATAGGTACATTTCTTTCCAGGAGAGCTTATCAACTTTATTATAGAGAAATTTGTGGTTTCCGGGAGCCACATTTTATCCTCTTGCTTGATTCTCCTGTTTGGAATCTATTGCATGGCCTGCTGCACCCACGGATACAGAGAAGTCTGAATCTGTTGCCTGTTTTTGTTCGATGGTCCATGACTCAAGTATACAATCTAAATTTTAACAATGGCATGGTTGTTTTGCCCGTGTTTTATGATTAGCACCCCTTCACTGCCGCGGAACATATCTTAATACTACTCCCTCCGTTCAAAATTACTCGTCGAAGAAATGGATGTATCTAGAACTAAAATACATCTAGATACATCCATACCTGCGACAACTAATTCGGAACGGAGGGAGTACATGTTTTGATACTAGTCTTGAACTGCCAGTACTAGCCATGGTGGTTGTTGACTCCAACCTGGTATATTGATTCCATCATAACTTCAACGATGACAATGGGATATAACATACCACTAGTTGTTGCGCCCGTTTTTGTATTCGCGCGCCTCTTCTATCCTGATATTTGCATAATATGCGTACCTTTTTTTCCAGATTATCTGAGTTTAATTACGAACTGCTGTCGGTTCTGATTCACATTTTTTTTCTTTTCACCTTTATAGGTCTGCAAAACGGCATATGCGGCAATCGGGAACCCTACCAAGTCAATTGTACGCAACAAGGCTGTGTTACTGCCTGCAAAAAAGCGGGCTGCGGAGGTGGGATTTGCCATAAAGATGGTAGTTGCAACTGCCTCTAGATGAGGCTGCCAAGTCCTCTCTAATTTGTAGTAAGAAAACGATCCAGAATAAGCTTAGGAAAATAAGAGCATTATGAGTTTTCTTCAGTTCCTGGAATAAGTGAAATATATGCTGATTCTTTATTTTTCACGTGCTCTTACGAGAACTCCTATCATGCATGACGTTTATTAATGGAATGTCGGTCTTCTGGCCTCTCGTTTAAAAAGTCTACCACTTGAGTTCAGTACTTGATTTCAACCAAAACGACTTGCTCCCTTTGGTTCCGTTATTGAGCATGAAACAGAAACTAACCCGTGTCAATGCTCAATAATACTTTGCCTGCAACTTTGCAACTAAAAAAGGGAGAATCAGTGCCAAATCATATAAAAATAACTAAACCTTCCGCAGAAACTTAAGCACTAAAATAATTGCTTTATCAGATAATTTTCTCAGATACAAATAGTCGGGACCACTAGCTATCATGGCTGATCCATAGACAAAAATATCAGTGCACAGCAATTTGCCAGCGAAAATTCTGATATGTAAATTTGCAACGTACTGCCCTTGACGCTTTCAGTGTTTGTTCTGTTCATCTTCTGTAAATTTGGCAGCCATGATGCAGCAGTTGCGCAACATATTTTTGTGATTGCAGTCTCACTGTTTGGAGAGGAGTAGCATTTTCAGTTTTAGAGTACATTGAGCAGATATCCATGAAGGATTACATCCATATACATTGGCTAGACAAGCACGCAAAACACCATGGTAGTTGTACCATGGCAACTTTCTTAATAAGATGGCTATTTTTTCTATGGACGTGGTTGGCAATTTTTGGAGGGGTGAGTTGGGGTAGTTTTAGTGTGGGAAACACGGAAGTTTTTTTCAGTAACATGATCATGACAAACATAGTTATGGTAATCAATACTCAGTATAGGGCACTGTATCTTTGTTGAACTTTAGCAAATCAGTAAACCTATGACTGTTCACTGCAGGGTGTATATCGGTTTCTGCCATGTTTTTTTCATATTGTTTGCCATTATTGTCCATACTATTGCCATGAGTTGTTCATGGCCAGAAAAATGAGGAAACTTGCCTTGCTGTTTGATCGCCATGGCAAAATTACCTTTTAGTTGCCATGGCAAATTCACCTATATTGACACGACAAATTTACCTATAATGCCTTGGCAAATTTACCTATATTGACACAGCAAATTTACCTATAATGCACTGGCAAATTCTTCACTTTCTTTTTGCCATGAAATGTTTACTTTTAAATTTGCCATACCTAATTTTTTACTTTTTTTGCTATGCCAAAATTACCTATATTGGGATGGCAATTTTTAACCTTTTTACATACATGTCAATATAATAGCAAATACATGCCATCGCAATTTATTTTAAAAACCCGTGGCATTTTTAACTCGAAGTCCATCGCAAATTAACCTTGCATCCACCCGATGGCATTTTCTTACGCTTTCACATGACAATTTTATTTTCAAAAACCCATGGCAAATTAACTTTAAATCCCATGGAAAATTAACCTTTGCAAGCATGGGAAAATTAACTTTAAATCCAATGGCAATTTAACTCTACAACGAATGGCAAATTTGCTTTATATTATTTTGAGCATGGCAAACCTACCTACTGTACCGTGACAAATCTTATTTGCCATGGCATTTTTTCTGTCCATAATTTTGTGTTATTTTTTACATACACATCAAATCTCTCATACAACACATGGAAATTTAAATTAAAATAGCTTGTCAATTTTTAATACCGTGGCAAATCCTAAATAGTTCCGTAAACTCGAATGTCAATTTTTTTTGGAAATCTTGTTTTTTTGCATTATCAAGAAATTTCGGTCAGTTCATTTAGGTGGCGAGTTTTAGAATTTCTTTTTTGCAAATTCAACTTCGAAGCCATGGCAAATTGCATTTCTGCTGTACAATGAAATTTTACATCCATGGCATTTTCTTTAAACCATGAAAAGTTTCAGAAATATGTCAAATAGTTTCTTATACATGGCAAATGTTTTTTAAAAGTCATGGCAAATATATGTAATCATCTAGTCATGTCAAATTTTGTTTTCCATATATATAAAATATTTTTTGAATCTTTTTTAACCATGGATTCATTTTATTGTAAAAGGGATGGCAAGTTTTGTATGTTTTTTTTACATCAGAGTACTCTTTATTACAAGGATCACCATAGTATCTTTTACAAGAGTATCAACAATCTCTACAGGTGGATCTTCACTCACCTTACTTCTAGCTAGCATGGCTAAATCATGGGTAGGATAATTAGTCTCTCTAGAAGCATGCTCAAAAATATTATGCGAAAAGTCACATGGAAGGTGATAAATATCGTCAAATACTGCCGCCGATAGACCGAAAGAGGGACCTCCATTCTTCATTGTCTTTATCACCTCGATGTTGTCGGAGTTCACCTCTATGCAATACACCCAACTATAGTTGCCAAATTGAGACCAAATCGTAAGGCTAGTGCCTCAGCCATATGCGCATCTTGATGAGTCCAATTTATGTGATAATTTTAGTAGGTATGTTGTGCCTACATAGTAGGCTTTGTGGAATTTTACAGCGTTCGCGCACCTCTTTTTGTTGATAATCCCTTAGGTAATGCCTTTTGGACCACTTAGCATAATATGGAAGAAGTCCCTGGAAATGGTAGTGAATCACGTATTTAAAGTGATAGTCACCTATCATAAAAGAATCAAGCAAGAAGGCCAAAGAAGACATCATCGTTGTGCTTCCAGGGCAAAAGACAACGTTCCATATGACCCTGAGCGGTCGTATATAGTGTCATCGCCGCCGCCGGATCAACTATTTCTACCCCGTGAAATTGGATCGTGGATCTGACGCCCAGAGACACCAGAAACTCATCTAGAAGGCAAAACCCTAGCCTTCGGGGTTCATCCGGAGGAGGGATTGGCAGGAAGAAGAAGGGGATCTTCCTCACCGCACACAAGGGGGCTTCAACGTCATCACCATCACCAAAGTGATCACCACTGTCATCCTCATCCACATCTGAAAGGGCATGTAGCCCCTAAGTGTGGTTTTGGTGATTAATGACAATCTCTATGGACTAGTGTTTTCACTGAGATATATTTGAAGGAATTGTCCATAGATGGTGCATCAAGGATATAGGATGGAATCAAGGATGAAGTCCATATATATGAAGATATATTTGTTCTAAGCTTTGGTATTCATGGACAATTCCTATGGAGCATCAAGTGCATTGAATCCTATATGAAGAAATGTTCCATAGTGATGCATGAAGCATGTTGGATTTATGTGGGAAGAATACCATCAAAAAATTCTAAGAAGTCCTCATGCTATCCCTCTTTGGATACCCCATTCGCATGGGCCTCCTGACCCTGTGCGCACGGAGTCGAGTGTCAACTCTCTGGATACCCCATGCGCAAGGGGTCCCTAACCCCCGTGCGGGGCCTAGGTTTTGGCACTCGCGGTCACATATCCAGTGAGGTTTCAAGTTGGTCTTTGGGGATTTATGTTGAAGCCATCAAGATTGATTTTAATGTCTAACCAAATATATTCAAGGTGGAGTTCGTTAGAGGATCTCAAAGATTGACATATGTGGGCTTTTAAGGATCAAGAGCTTGAGAGTATAAACAAATAGAAGAATTCAAGTTATGGTTTCAAGACAAGATCATGGTAAGCTCATGTGTTGGGTTTTCGGTTGATCAAGTCTTGAAGCAAGCAACTAGAGTGGAGAATTCATTGTGCCTCTCAAGAGATTATGATGGAGTTTTTGGAAGAGCAAATGATGACCAATATGATATTCATAGTGAAACTTGGTATGGTCATGAAAGAGTCCGTGGTGATCTCTTTCTTGAAGCAATGAAAGGAAATGAAGAGTTCATTGTGGCTTTCAAGAAACCAAGATAGGACATGAAGTAAAGATGTTGGTTGACCAAGATCAAGCTCGAAAATTATCTAGATGGTCAACTCTCAAAGCATAAACATTGTACCACGTGGGATCAAGTGATCTAGTGGTATGGTAAGTAATTGTGAATTGTGCTTTGTTGCCTAACCCATGCTATGTGTTTGTTATGACTATGTGGGTTAGGTGTTTCTCACGGGCTTGCATCAAAAGGAAAGATTTCAAGTAGCCTATGTGTGGATGACATCAAGTGGTGATGGTCATCGGGTTTGAGGAGTCCAAGTGCAATACGAGAAGCCGGAGGTTATATGCTTTGAATCTTGCGGTCCACATCATGACGATGTTCATGTGAAGATGGGCATAAGTTAAGGCTTCCCTCATTGCAATATGAGGAAGCATTTCGAGTATCTTCATCAAGTGATTGTGGACAAGAAAAAGATTCCAACTTGAGGCAAGCATCAAAGCCATCATCAAGCTCAAGTTGAATGTGCAAGGAAAAGGTATAACTTAGCTTGGTTTTCCTAGTTTTTCGGTCTCATAGTGCTTGGTGGGACACCGGATTATAGGTTTGATAGCCGTACTATCAAGAGGGACTTTCGGGCGAGTAGCTTGATCACGTCACATGAAGAGAGCTCAAACCTTTGCATTACTTGCGTCATTCTTTCTTGTTGATCTTGGGTGGTTCTCTATGCGAGGACCTTGGGCTTTTCCATAGCTTCAAAATGAGCCCAAGATCATCGAATTTGGAGTCCATATGCCAAAGTTATCACTGTTTTAGTGGGCTGCTGCACGCAGTTCTGGGTACCCCGTGGACACGGGGTTTTTTACCCCCGTGGGAACGAGTCCCCGTGCGCACAGGCTTGTACCATGCACATGGGACCCCGTGGGCACAGGGTCTAAACCCCCGTGGGCACGGGGTGTCCAGGAACTGCCCGTTGAGCCCCAACGGCTAGTTTTGGGTTTTGGCTATTTAAGGGCTCCTTCCTCCCACCGGTTGGGGCGTTGTTCATACACTTTCTAAACATCATTTTAAGTATCATACCACCTCTCCCAAACCCCTATCTCCCCTCTATGTGAAGGAGGATTTGTGGATGGATCTTGGAGTCATTTGTTGATTTCCTCCAATGCATCCCCTCTCTTCAATCTCCTACTTTCTTGAGTTGCATCTTGTGAGATTGAGAGAGTGAGTTGAGCATTTGTTGCTTGACCTTGCATTGCATTTGTTGCATTGGTTTGAGCTTCCCGCACGATTTGTTCAAGTGAGAGCCCGTGAGTTTATTACTCTTGGAGGCTTAGCCTCCTAGACGGTTTGGTGATATCTTTGAGAAGTTTGTGAAGAGGCCTAGGTGGCCAAGGTTCCTCCGGAAGCTTCCTTTTGTGGTGTGCTCCGGGGAAGGGTGTGAAGTGGCCTAGGTGGTCAAGTTCCTCCGGAAGCTTCCGTGGGTGTGGTGTGCTCCGCAGAAGTTTGTAAAGGTGTGGTGGTCGCCTTCAAGACCAACCCCGAGTGAACCGATGCTCATCCGTTGGGGGTGACTCGGAAGGGAGAATACGGTGAGTCACTTGGTGATGCCCCAGAGCTTTGGCTTCGGCACCGCTCTAACGGAGCTTAGCACTCTCATGAGTGTGAACTTCGGGATAAATCCGCATCCCCGACTCACTTGTGGTTATCTCATACCCACACCCTTTACTTTCCGCAATTCATACTTGCTCATATTGATATATCTTGTGCTAGTTGAATTGCTTAGTTGTTCCTACATTTCCATATCTTCTGATATAGTTTGTGCTTGCTAGTTTCCTTAAGTGCCTATCTTGTTTAGCATAGGTTGTTGGTGCACTTAGTTGAGCCTAGCATATTTAGGATTTGTGCTTGAAAAGTATCCGTTAGTTTAATTCCGCATTAGGATAAAGCCAAATCCGTAAAAGTTTTAAAACGCCTATTCACCCCCCTCTAGTCGTCATCTAGATCATTTCAACATCATTTTCAGTGTAACATCAAGAACCCTAGTGGATCACCTTGTGTGTTATTTGAACCATTTGTCCATGTATGCCATTACCCTTGTCATGATGTTTGTTGTCTCCATTTGTGAGTAGACCCCTAGTTCTCGGGGATATGATGAACCTTGGTATCTATAAGATCTCAAACGTCATTTTGGATATGAGATTCCCTGTTGAATGCTTAGTTTAATAACTTCGTGAATGTTGTGAAGGGGCCCCACTCAACATTTGTGCCTTATGGCCACGAAGTATATCACTGTCATTGTAAAGGGCTATGATGTGGAGGTAATTCAAGGTGTCAGTAAAATCCTTTTGCTCCTAACCTTTGCAATTGATAGGGGAACTACGGAGAACCCTTAGAGAGCCCGCGTCCACGGGGTAAACCCTTAATTATCATGAGTTGTAACCCTAAGGGGGAGACTATGATGGTGGCGTGCATGGCACAAAGTCTATTTCGAGTAGAACGTGTACTATAACCGGCTCCGCCTAGCATAATTGTCAACAGTGGCTCAAGTATCCATCTCATACTACGCCCATGCATAGGTGCGCTAGAAACATGCCAATGGGGATTCCAGACTCCCTGAGAACGCCTTACTCCTCTGTTGTTTCATCTGTCACTCTAGTCACTGTTCTCTATTTACTTTTATATTATTTACTTTAAAAGTTCATTTCACCACTCAATCACAATTTATTACCGCCCTCACTTTGCTTTAAGTCTATAATTATCTACAGGCATAAAAATACATAATTGACCACAAGAGGCGTAAGTCTGATTCATGTGCTCCATGTGGGATTGATACTCTTACTTCGAAAAGGCTACAACTAAACCCTATGCACTTGTAGGCCATCAAGCTTTTTCTGGCGTCGTTACTGGGGAGCTGAGCGCTTTTGGGCTTTGCCTTGAGTTTTGAATTATTTTGATACATCTTAATAGAAGAATATCCTGCATTCTTCCAGGGATAAGATCATTTGTCTAAGTTTACAGACAGAACATTTTGTTGCATAGAGTTGGTTAGGATCTGAAACTGTTGGAATGCTTGTATTGAGAGTGGCATGTGAAAGTGCTGAGATGCATCATCCAAGTTCAACAACTGCTTGACAGATATGTGCTCATTCAGACTAAAGGAGAAAAGCTCATGATACTTCACTTCAAGGGGCTCATTGTACCAAATATCCTGCCATAGCATGACAATATCTCCATTACCTATTGTTGGTTTGGCAACTGTTTTGTACTGTGGAAGAAGTTTGAGAATTGATTTCCACCAAAAGGATCCCTGGGGAGCTTCAGTAATCACTTTATCTGGATAATAAGACTCCCAAATCAGTTGTACCCATGGCAAATAATGTTGGTTGAGAAATTTATGCAGATTTTTCATTAGCAAGCATTTGTTGTGACGAGAAATATCAAGAACTCCAAGACCTCCTTTCTCTTTTCGCGTGCAAACTTTTTCCCAGGCAATTAGAGCTGATCCTCTATTTTCCATACCATATTTTCTCCAAAAGAAATGCCTGAGGTATTTGTTAATCTGCTCCATAACTCCCATTGGCAAAGTAAGTGTACACATGAAAAAGATTGGCAGGCTATAGAAAACAGATCTGACCAACACCAGCTTGTCACCATAAGATAAAAAGGAAGAGGATCCAGCTAGCCTTCTCTCAATTCTCTGCATGGTGGGTATGAAATCCCGAATCTTAGGTTTAGCCAGACACAAAGGTAAGCCCAAGTAGGTAAATGGGAAGGATCCAATCTTGCATCCCAAAGACAGAGACAACTCTTGCATTTTACTATGAGGGGTATTTATAGGCACCATGACAGATTTTTGAAAGTTAATCCTGAGTCTAGTGTAGGTTGTAAAGTGCATCAACGGGTTCTTGAGCTGGTTTAACTAAGCAAAGCAAGCTTGTATGATTAAAACAGTATCATCAACATATTGTATGACAAGAAAGTCTTTGCAAGGAACCGGCATGACTGGAGCTTGGATTAAATTATGTGCCATTGCTTCATTAAGAATTGATTCCAACAGAGCTTCATTAAGAATTGATTGCAACAGATCTACAGCAATGACAAAAGGCAATGGGGAGAGAGGGTCCCCCTGTCTAACTCCTTTTTTGCACTTAAACTATTTGCCAGGAATCCCATTAAGCAGCACTGAGGGGTATCTAGAAGCAAAGATCACATCTATCCACATCAATCATTTTGTCCCAAAACCTCTGGCAACAAGTAATTCTCTAATAGCCATGTGCTCAACCATATTAGAGGCTTTCTCAAAATCAATTTTGAGAATAATAAGTTCTTGGCCAGATTGTTGACACTGATGTATGAATTCATAAGACCATGCAAGGCAATCCTGAATTGATCTATGTTTTAAGAATCCATATTGATTTTTATGAACTAGATCGAGAATCACAACTTGCAATCTATTGGCCAGCAATTTTGTGATGATTTTAATTGAACAATTCAGTAGAGAGATGGGTCTAAAATCATTTGGAGTGACAGGAGCATCTTTCTTTGGCAGTAGAGTTGTGTAGGAAGAGTTAATGCTTTGCAGATTGATTTTCTCATGATAAGAATCCTCAATCAGAAGATAAAAGTCAGGAGCAATGATGTCCCACCAGTGTTTGATGAAGTTAGTGTTAAATCCATCAGGCCCAAGAGATTTGTCTAAAGGTAGCTCTTTAACAACTGTGTATATTTCTTCCTTTGAAAAAGGTTTTTCTAAATCCATCAGATTGTGGTTTTTCTGAATTAGGGTGTCTAGCTGTAACAAATTGAAAGTGGGAACTCTGTTACTCAATCTATTTTTAAGTGCCCTCCACAAAATTGCAGCCTTAGACTTATGATCTTGGTGCATAGTGCCATGCTCATCTTGCAGACTCACAATGTGGTTCCCTATGTAATTAATAGTGGCCTTAACCTGCAGGTATTTGGTGTTAGCTACCCTTTTGTAATCCATTTAACAGTGACCCTTTGTTTCCAATAAGCCTTTTGAAGAGATAATAAATTGACTAGATGAAGTTTTACTATCTCCCTTCCATTTCATTCTTCATTGGACAATTTTCTGAACTCCTCAATATCATCAAAAACTGAATCATCTCATTGCAGGATTTAATAGTGATTTCAAGTTATCTATTTTTTTGGATGTGTCTAAGTTCAACCGGCACACTCGCTAGCTCCCCAATGTGTGAGATGAAGATGAGAGCCTTATGATTGGATTCACCAATCTGTTAGGATAAAATCATGTTTTGCATTGTATCTTTGTGAAAACTACCTGGCATAAGAATGATCGGAAGTATACAATATATAATAATCATGCATCTCTATAATTGACTAATGTGCGTGCAATCTTTGGCCAAAAAGTGACTGTGAAACCATAGTAACGAGCGTGGGCTTGCCTACGCTGGCCAGACCTTGGCAGGAAGACAACAGGGAGTGCGAAACACAAAAAAGTAAAGTGCGCGAGGGTCAGCGGCTCACCAGAATACCATGGCGTTGCTTGGTTGTAACTGGGAGGATGCTTGAGCACGTACTCGAAAGAGATGGGACTCCACCGTTCGTCTATCCCCAGTGGCTTGATGTCCATTTATGATTGATGAACGACTTGAGTTACAGAAGACGAACAGGGTCGGAATCAATGCGTATGGAAGAGAAAGCACACAGTTTGTCGAAAAAGAAAGGAAAAAAGGTTACATTCTGCAGTGGAGAAGTTGAATTGATAGGATCTAGTGATAGAAATCAATGGGTGCGGAGTTAATTGGCCAGAATTCGTACAGTCGAGGCGTTGAGGGAAACTCCACCGTGAGTGTGGCATCGAAAAAAAGAATGACATGGCCCACGGATGGCTCTCCTTTGCTGAGTTGGAAGCTTTGCTGAGGTGGATAGCTTGCATGCTTAGATAATTACATGTAGTGGGGATCAATCTCTTAGGTATATAGGATATGGTTTGAGTGAAGAAAAAATTTGCAATTTTTTTGCGAGGTAATTGTAACACTTAATCTAGTTTTGAGAATAGGGCAACCCATAATATGTTTGAATGACCTGACCCGAGGCAGAACTTGATTGGGGGGGGGGGCAGCACCTCAGAAAACACAACTGTACAACTCAAAAAAAAAGAAACAGAAAACAGAGGTGGAATGTGGTACATGACATCTGAAAGCGCCCACGCTAAAGTAACAGCTAGCTGTCCCTACGACACTGAACCTCTTCAATGGATTAACATAGGGAAACATCTTCCCTTTTTGGAAAACCCTTTAAGGGGATACCATAGAAACTTTGGGTGGGGGGGAGATGGCGCCCGAAGGCTCTGGCGACGCCCTGGGCGATTCCCTCGCCGCCACCGCCGTCCTCGTCCCCTCCTTCGCACGCCGCCCTCCGACCCCTGCCTTCCTCGCCGGCCTCCCTGTCGACACCCTCCCCGCCGCCTCGTCGCGTGTGGTTTGGGCGGACCTCGCCGAGGCCGACGATATCGCCGCGGGCGCCCCGTCGTTTACTGTGACCGCGTCCCCCGTGCCCCAGTCCGTGTGCCGTGGCTCGACTCCGTTGGTGGCCCTACTCCCAGGGGTGGGAGTTCGGCTGCCTGCGGGTCCGCCCGGCGCCGACGCCGGTCACTGAGCGCTTCTCAGTCAACGGTTGGGCAAGGTGTCACCTTGAGGCCGGGATCCCGTCGTCGCGGCCGCCGCGTGGGTGGCTGGGGTGTCGCTAGTCGCGCCGACCGCGGCCCCGCGTGAATTTCCTGGAAGGCCGGCGCCACCGCCGCCTCTGCCTCTGCTCCGATTGTCGCGTCGCCGGTGCCTTGGCATGGGTTGGCCGCTGTGCTCTCCCGCCGGTCCCCCTTCCGCCCGTTCATCTCCGCCTTCGGAGCCCCCTACCCCCGCCTCCTGGTCTCGCATGTGCCCCGGCCTGGCCTCGCCGCTCCCGTCCCGACCCGCTGTCGGTGGAAACGACACCTATGGAATCACTGGGATTCCTTCTGCGGTTGGCGGGCGCGGGGTTGTGCAAAGAGCGGGTCTGGTAGTCAGCACAAGGATCGTTTACCCAGGTTCGGGCCGCGAAGATGCGTAATACCCTAGTCCTGCTTTGGTGTGTATTTGAGTGTTCTTGAGCTCTCGAACTAGCTGTGGTGCGTGCGTAGTCCAAAAGATCCGAATCCCTCTCCAGTACGCCTCGGGCCTCCTTTTATAGACAAAAGGGGTTGCCACAGTGGCACACAGGAGGTGGAAAGGTATACAGTGTACAAGCTTATCGCCTGTCATTACAGGACAAGGCGCATTAAATGCGCCCCTTAGGTGTCCTGTTGCTTTATTGGGGACGGTGACGAGGCCCGTCCCGTCCGTCGCCGCTCCGCCTCGCTCCAACACGCGTCCAAGCCAAGGAGGCATGCAGCGCCACGTAGGCTGACAGGCTGCTGAGATGGCGTGGTGGTAGGGTCTTCACCAAGATCTGCATGCCACCACGCAGGTGCTTGCTGAGTTGGCCTGGAAGCCGCACGTTGCCACGCAGGTGCTTGCCCAGCTGGTTGGGCTGGCAGCTGTATGGGAACGGCGGTGGAATCTTGGCAGACGTGGGTCTAGCTGTGGCCCTGCAGGTGTCCTCGGCAAGGGTCTCGCTGGGGCCCGGCAAGGGTCTTGCCGTGGCATCGCGGTCGTCCCCAACAAGGATCTTGCCGGGGGTCTCGTGGATTTCCTCGGCAAGGATCTTGCCGAGGGTCGTCGTCTTTTGGTCTTCATCTGATCTTGTGTGCTTATGATCTTCACAAAGATCTGCATGCCACCACGGAGGTGCCTCCCAAGCCTTGGTTCCAATGTGGTTGATGGTGTTGGAACCCTTGGGCTCAAGGGTGGCGCGCTCCGCTAGCGTTGGGCAAGTTGCCCCGGCAAGGCTCTTGCCGGGGCCGCGGAGGCCGCTCCGGCAAGGGTCTTGCCGGGGGAGTCCACCTCGCCCTCTTGCTCTTTGTGTCTCTGGTCTTGGCATTGCTTTGCCCGTCTTGTGCTTTTGCTTCCTCCCTTTGCCCTGCTAAGTGTGGCTGCAGGTGCGGCTCTGACTGCCCGTGCACAAGTAGAGGGGTAAAAAGGAGAGCCCCTACTTTTGTACACCGACAGGAGCCCCCGGGCCTGGGCCACACATAAGCGCAACACGTTGTTGGGCTAGGCCCAGAACGGTGCGTGGGCAGGCGGGGCGGATTTTTATCGCAGTAACTCCTTCGCTCGCTGCGCTTCCCCATGACCCGTGTTGAATGCGCGACGTGGAGGGCCGTGCGTGACGCGGGGGTCGTGCGTGGGGCGGCTGCTGCCCTCATGCGTCACATCACGGTAAATGGTAACGAAGCGGCCCGCTCCTTCCCCATAAAGAAAAGGAGAAACCACATTCGCGACGCCCATTTACCCTTTGTGCCTTCTCTAATCTCGGAACCGCCACCCCTCCCTTCTCTCTTCTCAAGTTCTTGCTTTCGCTCACCGCCGCCGCTGCGCCTTTGCTGTCCCTCATCCGTCGTCTCCCTCAGCCGCCATGGTACCCAAAACCAGCAAAGGCAAGGGAACGACCAAGGACGCCGGGGGGAAGGAGGCGCCGGAGAGCGAGTTGGCGGCGCGGCGGACGCAGCTCGCCTACTTTCCTTCGATGGTCGATGCGGTCCACCTCCAGGACAACTTCAAGCCCCTGTGGGGGTGCAAGATGAAGGGGCATCCTGCCACGCGCATCATCCCCGCCGGTTTCGCCGAGGCCGGCCCGAATCAGTACCCCTTCTTTGTTGATTACTTTTCCTGCGGGCTCTGCCCCCCTTTCTCCGATTTCTTCAATGACGTCATGCACACCTATGGCTTCCACCTTCTGGATTTCACTCCAAATGCCGTGGCGTGCATGGCCCCTTTCGCCTATCTCTGCGAGGGCTTTGTCAGAGTGCATCCTAGCACGACGCTCTTCCGCCACTACTTCTATCCCCGTATCCAAAAGGGAGGCGCCATTTTCGGTTGTGTCGCCTAGATCCCAAGGAACCAGGAGAAGGGGACATATCCGGAGGGCGCTCAGAAGGAGAGGTGGGAGGAGTGGCGGAGCCGGTGGTGCTGGATTGTGGAGGAGGACCCGCAGGAATTTTGCCGGGTTCGCCAGGCACCGCCGGTTCGTAGAGATGATTGGGGCAAAGTCGACGCCAAGGATGAGAAGCTCACGATCGCCACCACCAGGATCCATCGCCTCACCGTGGCCGGGCTCACCCTTGAGATGATTGGGGCGGATTTCATCCGTCGCCGAATCGCTCCACTGCATAACAAGGGGAGGCCAGCCTGGCTTTTCAGGAACGCGGCCGACATCATGAGGCTTCGCCATGGCTTGAACCACTACTTCACGGTGATGGGGCACGCCCACTTTTGCCAGAGGCTTTTTCAGCTCGACGTGTTCCGCGACGGCAGGGCCGAGAGGTCCGGCAAGGCTGCGAAGGCCGGCAAGGTCATCAAGGGGCCCTTGTTTGGGTTGCCGGCGGGGGTGGTCCCGCTGAGCAACAATTCTCGCCAAACCGACATCATCGCCATGATGCCGGACTTCAACGCGCACGGCCTTGACCCAAATTGGGCCGAGCCGGGGGCGGATCAGGTGCAGGAGTTCTTCGACAAGCTGTCAGAGAAGTACGTCCATGCCGAGCCATTGCTCATCCAGGACACCACCCAAGCGGAGCTGGACTACATCGCCGCAAGGGCGGCGGAGGCGGAGCTCGCCAAGGAGGCCGGCAGCGCCGGCCACGTGGAGGACGAGGCCGAGGCTGCCGTGGAGGAGAAGGAGCTTGTCGGATGGGCGGAGTCTGTTGGGGAGGCCAGCAGTGCCGACACCGGGGCCCCTCTCATCAAAGATGTGGTCGATGAGTCGACCGAGGAAGAGGCCGAGGCTGACGACCCTCCGGCCTTGGAAAAAAGGCGTGTCCTGCGGCGGGCCACCTCTGGCGAGCCGGTCCAGCCTGAGATGACCGAGCAGCGGCAAGAGATCTAGGGGAGTCCGTGCGCCTGACGAGGGCCGCGGGAGCAAAGAAGGTGGTGAAGGCCGCGGTGGCGAAGAGGAAAGCGACCGCCTCTTCTTTGTCCAAGCGTCCTCGGACTCCACCCGCTTCCCCTCCTCCCGCGGATGTCGGCACGGAGGTCGTCTTCGACCTTGGGTCTCTCAGCCCGAGGAGGAAGAGGAAGGCAGCGGAAGAGGAGGCGGAGGATGAGTAAGTATCTTGTCTTTTGTCATCTCCGTCCCCTCAGACTGTGCTGCTTTTCTTGACTTGTCTTCATCTTTGCAGGGATGTGGAGACGCTGGCCCAGAGGGTGGCGAAGAGAGCCAGGGCCTCGATGGACGGCCAGCCCCCGGCGGGCACCTCGTGTACGCTGGTGGTGGTGGAGAGCAGCCCAGATAGCATCCCCCGACGCAGCCCCCAGCGTGCGTTCATCACTCGCTCCCTATCAACGTGTGTTGGGGTACAATCTCTTGGTGTTGACCTTGTCGTGGTTGCAGGAGGAGGACGGCAGTAGGAGGAGCCACTGAGGGCCACCCCCAACACGCCGCCCCTATCAACCACGCTGCCCCGAGGGGCATCCCCGGCAAGGGCGCCAAGCACCGAGTCCATGCACACGGAGGAGGAGGAGGAGAACCCGGGCGCCGGGGGCTCCGTCCCGGCACCGAATGTTTGTGGGGAGGGGGCCACTTCTTCCCAACCTGGCACGGGTGAGTTGTTTGCCTTCTGTCCCTGTTCGTTCTTCTTTTGAACTTTGGTCTTGGCTTTGCCTCATCCTCCTTCTTGGCATCTAGGCGCTCCCTCGGCGGACCAGGAGAACATCGATACTGTCATCGAGGAGGTCGCCAGGGATGCTGAGGCCAAGGCCAACAAGATCGCCGCCGAGGAGGCTGCCAAGACCGCTGATGAGGACGCCGCCAAGGGGCCTGCCGGGGAGGCCGGCAAGGCCACTGCTGAGGAGGCCGGCAAGGGCGCTGCCGAGGAGGGGGCGGTCGATGACCAACCTTCCTCCTCTGCCGCCTCCGGCTCGGGCAAGTACTTGAAGGTGAGTGACGACTTGTTCGTCCACCTCACAGGGGCGGCGAGCACCAGGGCGCCCACCGAGGGGGAGGTGTTTGATGACGAGGTGCTCGCCGCCGCCGGGCTTGAGGTTGTCGACGAACCAAGCGCTGGTGGCGGCGGTTCCCAGGAGGAGCAGCTCCTTTGGGGCATGAGCGCCAACTTCCAGAAGCTCCAGGCGCTCCACCGTGCCCGTCTGGACAAGGCAAAGTCCAGGATGGCGGCGGTGGACAAGGCGGAGGTGGACCTCGCGAGGCACGTCGCTGAGATGCAGGCTTGGTTTCGCCAGGCCCATCAGGAGCTGAAGGTTGCCCAAGACCTGCTGGCCAAGCGCAAGCCGGAGCTTATCATGAAGCAGGCCGACATCGAGAAGGCCCAGGAGCTGGCGAAGGAGCAGGCCGCCAAAGACGAGGCCGCTCGGCACCAGCACCAGGCCGAGCTAAACTCCCAGGAGGAGGACCTTGCCGCTCGTGAGGAGAAGCTTGCCGCAACACTCCGCGGCAAGGATGAGGAGGTGGAGAAGCTTGTCGTGCAGCGGACCTAGGAGCTGGAGCAGAGGCACGAGGAGGCACTCAATGCTCAGGCCCAGGTCCAGGTCGGCAAGGTGAAAGAGCTGGAGGTGGAGCGGGACGGACTGAAGGAACATGCCCTGAAGCTGGCGAAGGAGAAGGACACGCTCAACGGTGCTCTGGTTGAGGCGCAGGCCACAGTCCTCGGCAAGGCTGAGCTGCTCTCCAAGGCCAACGACTCCATCAAAGACCCGAAGCTGAAGCTGGAGGGTCTTGAGGGGACGCTTTCGGAGGTCAGGGCCCGGGAGGAGACCCTGACCAAAAATCTGGAGGCCGAGAGGCAGCTGCAGAGGAATGACGCCGCCAACCACGAGGATTTTGTGAAGGGCGAAAACCTCTGGGTTAGCCGCCTCGCCGACGTTGCCGGCAGGATCACCATGCAGCTGGCTACCAGGGGGATGCCGAACGTGAGGTACGCCCCGGAGCCGAACAATGCAAAACTGACCCTGTTCTTCGAGGGTGTTCTCGGGGCCCTAGAGCAGTCCCGCTCCAACAGGGCGGCCTCCCTGGCCGATGAGGCCCAGAAGCTTTGCCGGGGTGTCATGACCAAGGTCCTCACCAAGGTGGCGTACTGGAACCCAACCTCGACATCGACGCCGCTTTGGAGAGCTTGCCGGAGGATGCGGACCTCGCGACGCTCGAGGAGCGTATCGAGCCCATCATCAGCCGTGTCGACGGAGTTTGGAGGGTAGAGGGCCAGCGTCGGGATTAGGCACCCCGTTTCTCATCGCCACTTCAGGTTCATGACCAAGACAATTTTTATCTTTAGTTAGAACCGCAGCAACAATTGATGCAATATAACTCTGCAGTACCTTGAAACGATGCATGTTATTTTCCCGTTTGATCTCCCTTTGTATGTTCACCCTACGTTAATCGGGTAGGCTTGCCGGCGCGTAAACCCAGGCCACGGCGCCTTGAGGACGAATCTCCAATAGCCTGCCGGGTGTGCTTGCTGCCAGGCAAACCACCTCACTGCTCTTAACATGGCCGCTCGAACTGTCGAGCGGACTCGAGGCAGAACGAGAGCGTTGCCAATTGCAGAAGGTCACCCTACCGTTCTTAACGCAGCCGCTCGAACTGTTGAGCGGACTCGAAACAGAGGAAGGGTGTTGCCAATAGTGGCAGGGCCCCATTGCATGCAGGTTTTCCATACAGAGGGCAAGATCTTCGAGGACGGTAACCTTATATATAAAAAGGAATTGCTCAAAGTTTCGCATGACTTAGCTTTCCTGCCGCTGCGTGAGCGTTCACCGCATCTGCAGATGACGCCGCTCGTTTGGTCATCTTCTTCCTTGGAGTGACGACCACGACGAAGCCGCTGCTCCAACCGGACGAGATTTCCACAACTGCACGCCCCTACCTGGTGCGCCAAAGATGTCG
This sequence comes from Triticum aestivum, assembly GCF_018294505.1. Taxonomy (NCBI): domain Eukaryota; kingdom Viridiplantae; phylum Streptophyta; class Magnoliopsida; order Poales; family Poaceae; genus Triticum; species Triticum aestivum. Next base: position 330,718,168 of record NC_057796.1, on the reverse strand, counting down.
GTGGAAACGATACCTATGGAATCACTGGGATTCCTTCTATGGTTGGCGGGCGTGGGGTTGTGCAAAGAGCGGGTCTGGTAGTCAGCACAAGGATTGTTTAACCAGGTTCGGGCCGCGAAGATGCGTAATACCCTAGTCCTGCTTTGGTGTATATTTGAGTGTTCTTGAGCTCTCGAACTAGCTGTGGTGCGTGCGTAGTCCAAAAGATCCGAATCCCTCTCCAGTACACCTCGGGCCTCCTTTTATAGACAAAAGGGGTTGCCACAGTGGCACACAGGAGGTGGAAAGGTATACAGTGTACAAGCTTATCGCCTGTCATTATGGGACAAGACGCATTAAATGCGCCCCTTAGGTGTCCCGTTGCTTTATTGTGGACGGCAACGAGGCCCGTCCCGTCCTTCGCCGCTCCGCCTCGCTCCGACACGCGTCCAGGCCAACGAGGCATGCAGTGCCACGTAGGCTGGCAGGCGGCTGAGATGGGGTGGTGGTAGGGTCTTCACGAAGATCTGCATGCCACCACGCAGGTGCTTGCTGAGTTGGCCTAGAAGCCGCACATTACCAGGCAGGTGCCTGCCCAGCTGGTTGGGCTGACAGCTGTATGGGAACGGTGGTGGAGTCTTGGCAGACATGGGTCTGGCTGTGGCCCCGCAGGGGTCCTCGGCAAGGGTCTCTCCGGGGCCCCGGCAAGGATCTTGCCGGGGGTCTCATGGATTTCCTTGGCAAGGATCTTGCCGAGGGTCGTCGTCTTCTGGTCTTCATCTGATCTCGTGTGCTTATGATCTTCACAAAGATCTGCATGCCACCACGGAGGTGCCTCCCGAGCCTTGGTTCCAATGTGGTTGATGGTGTTGGAACCCTTGGGCTCAAGGGTGGCGCGCTCTGCTGGCGTTGGGCAAGTTGCCCCGGCAAGGCTCTTGCCGGGGCCGCGGAGGCCGCTCCGGCAAGGGTCTTGCCGGGGGAGTCCACCTCGCCCTCTTGCTCTTTGTGTCTATGGTCTTGGCGTTGCTTTGCCCGTCTTGTGCTTTTGCTTCCTCCCTTTGTCCTGCTAAGTGTGGCCGCAGGTGCGGCTCTGACTGCCCGTGCACAAGTAGACGGGTAAAAAGGAGAGCCCCTACTTTTGTACACCGACACCCGCCGGCGGCTCCTGCAGCGGCACTCGGGGAAACCCTTGCCCCCCCCCGCACGGTCGCCCTGGTGGTGACGAACCAAGCCACGGTGGCCTTGGGACGATCCATGGGCCGTCCTCTTGGGCCCGCCCTGGGCGGCTCGGTTGCTGGGCCGCCCCCGGTGTGTTAGCCTTGGGCCGAACTATGGGACGGTCAATTGGGCCCGCCCTGGCCCCCTTGGCTGCTGGCCGCGCACCGATACGTGTCAAGGCCCAGCCAGGCGCTCCATTTGGCCCCCTACGGTTCCCTCGCCAGCCCGTTCCCGACCCTGCGCTCCCCGCATCCCACCCCGACTCCCCTCCCGCCGCCCTCGCCTGCTGCTGCTCGCCACCGACCCGTGCCCCCGCGCGACCTCCCCTCGTCCCCCACCGGCCATGCCCCGAGAATGGGGGGACGACGCGGGCTTCCCCAAGCGTCGCGCGGACGACCGCCGTGACCCCCCGCGGTCCTCCCCGGGCGGTCTCCGGCGGGAGGCCAACCTCCGGCAGCAACTCTCGTCCTGCCCCGCTGGCGCTCCCCCGCCCACGACACTCGCCGTCCCTCCCCTCACGCTGACCGCCGCTATCCTGAGCGCGATGGCCGTCGCTCCCGCTCACCTGCTCAGCGCACTTCCCCCGAGCGGACTCGCGGGACCGCCCCCGGTCTCCGGCTGCGGAGACTTGGCATTCATCCCGGCGGAGGTCTCCCTCTCCGTCGCGCCATCGGGACCGCTCCCCTCCCCTCCCTGACAGCAGCAGTCAGCCAACGCCACCAACGCCCCGGCCGCCCACTGATGTCTACTACACAACCTTCTTCTTGTAGACGTTGTTGGCCCTCCAAGTGTAGAGGTTTGTAGGACAGTAGCAAATTTCCCTCAAGTGGATGACCTAAGGTTTATCAATCCGTGGGAGGCGTAGGATGAAGATGGTCTCTCTCAAGCAACCCTGCACCAAAATAACAAAGAGTCTCTTGTGTCCCCAACACACCCAATACAATGGTAAATTGTATAGGTGCACTGGTTCGGCGAAGAGATGGTGATACAAGTGCAATACAGATGGTAGATATAGATTTTTGTAATCTGAAAATAAAAACAGCAAGGTAGCAAGTGGTAAAATTGAGCGTAAACAGTATTGCAATGCAGGGAAACAAGGCCTAAGGTTCATACTTTCACTAGTGCAAGTTCTCTCAACAATAATAACATAATTGGATCATATAACAATCCCTCAACATGCAACAAAGAGTCACTCCAAAGTCACGAATAGCGGAGAACAAACGAAGAGATTATTGTAGGGTACGAAACCACCTCAAAGTTATCCTTTCTGATCGATCTATTCAAGAGTCCGTAGTAAAATAACACGAAGCTATTCTTTCCGTTCGATCTATCCTAGAGTTCGTACTAGAATAACACCCTAAGATACAAATCAACCAAAACCCTAATGTCACCTAGATACTTCAATGCCACCACAAGTATCCGTTGGTATGATTATACGATATGCATCACACAATCTCAGATTCATCTATTCAACCAACACAAAGAACTTCAAAGAGTGCCCCAAAGTTTCTACCGGAGAGTCAAGATGAAAACGTGTGCCAACCCTTATGCATAGATTCCCAAGGTCACGGAACCCGCAAGTTGATCACCAAAACATACATCAAGTGGATCAATAGAATACCCCATTGTCACCACGGGTATCCGACGCAAGACATACATCAAGTGTTCTCAAATCCTTAAAGACTCAATTCGATAAGATAACTTTGAAGGAAAAACTCAATCCATTACAAGAGAGTAGAGGGGGAGAAACATCATAAGATCCAACTATAATAGCAAAGCTCGCGATACATCAAGATCGTGCCGAATCAAGAACACGAGAGAGAGAGATCAAACACATAGCTACTGGTACATACCCTCAGCCTCGAGGGTGAACTACTCCCCCCTCGTCATGGAGATCGCCGGGATGATGAAGATGGCCACGGTGAAGGATCCCCCCTCCGGCAGGGTGCCGGAACAGGGTCCTAATTTGTTTTTGGTGGCTATAGTGGCTTGCGGCGGCGGAACTCCCGATCTAGGTTATGTTCTGGAAGTTTGGGGATATATAAGAGGTGTTGGCGTCGGGAACAAGTCAGGGGGGTCCACGAGGCAGCCACGAGGTAGGGGGCGCGCCCAGGGGGGTAGGGCGCGCCCTCCACCCTCGTGGTGGCCTCGGGACTCTTCTGGTCCATCTCCGGTACTCCGTGGGCCTTTTCTGATCCAAAAACAATCTCCATGAATTTTTAGGTCAATTGGACTCCGTTTGGTATTCCTTTTCTGGGATACTCAAAACAAGGAAAAAACAGAAACTGGCACCGGGCATGCGGCGGCGGAACTCCCAATCTAGGTTTCTTTCTGGGGGTTTCTGTATTTATAGGAATTTTTGGCGCCGGTCTCACGTCAGGGGGGTCTCCGAGTCGTCCACGAGGCAGGGGGCGCGCCCAGGGGGGTAGGGCGCGCCCTCCACCCTCGTGGACGGCCTGGGACTCTTCTGGCCCAACTATTTTACTCCGGGGGCTTCTTTTGGTCCATAAAAAATCATCAAAAATTGGCACGTCAATTGGACTCCGTTTGGTATTCCTTTTCTATAAAACTCAAAAACAAAGAAAAAACAGAAACTGGCACTAGGCTCTAGGTTAATAGGTTAGTCCCAAAAATCATATAAAATAGCATATAAATGCATATAAAACATCCTAGATGGATAATATAATAGCATGGAACAATAAAAAAATTATAGATACGTTGGAGACGTATCAAGCATCCCCAAGCTTAATTCTTGCTCGTCCTCGAGTAGGTAAATGATAAAAACAGAATTTTTGATGTGGAATGCTACCTAACATAATTATCAATGTAATTTTATTTATTGTGGCATGAATGTTTAGATCCGAAAGATTCAAGACAAAAGTTTAATATTGACATAAAAATAATAATACTTCAAGCGTACTAACAAAGTAATCATGTCTTCTCAAAATAACATGGCCAAAGAAAGTTCATCCCTACAAAATCATATAGTTTGGCTATGCTCCATCTTCGTTACACAAAATGTTCAAATCATGCACAACCCCGATGACAAGCCAAGCAATTGTTACATACTTTAGTATTCTCAAACTTTTTCAACTTAAACGCAATACATGAGCGTGAGCCATGGACATAGCACTATAGGTGGAATAGAATGGTGGTTGTGGAGAAGACAAAAAATAGGAAGATGGTCTCACATCAACTAGGCATATTAATGGGCTATGGAGATGCCCATCAATAGATATCAATGTGAGTGAGTAGGGATTGCCATGCAACAGATGCACTAGAGCTATAAATGTATGAAAGCTCAACAAAAGAAACTAAGTGGGTGTGCAACCAACTTGCTTGCTCACGAAGACCTAGGGCATTTTGAGGAAACCCATTGTTGGAATATACAAGCCAAGTTCTATAACGAAAATTCCCACTACTATATGAAAGTGACAAAATAAGAGACTCTCTATCATGAAGACCATGGTGCTACTTTGAAGCACAAGTGTGGAAAAAGGAGATTAGCATTGTCCCTTCTCTCTTTTTCTCTCTCTTTTTTTGTTTGGCTTCTTTGGCCTCTCTTTTTTTCATTGGCTTCTTTGGCCTCTTTTTTTCCCTCACACGGGACAATTCTCTAATAATGATGATCATCACACTTCTATTTATTTACAACTCAAGGATTATAACTCGATACTTAGAACAAAATATGACTCTATACGAGTGCCTCCGACAGTGTACCGGGATGCGCAATGAATCAAGAGTGACATGTATGAAAAATTATGAATGGTGGCTTTGCCACAAATACGACGTCAACTACATGATCATGCAAGGCAATATGACAATGATGAAGCGTGTCATAATAAACAGAATGGTGGAAAGTTGCATGGCAATATATCTCGGAATGGCTATGGAAATGCCATAATAGGTAGGTATGGTGGCTGTTTTGAGGAAGGTATATGGTGGGTTTATGGTACCAGCGAAAGTTGGGCAGTACTAGAGAGGCTAGCAATGGTGGAAGGGTGAGAGTGTGTATAATCCATGGACTCAACATTAGTCATAAATAACTCACATACGTATTGCAAAAATCTACAAGTCATCAAAACCAAGCACTACGTGCATGCTCCTAGGGGGATAGATTGGTAGGAAAAGACCATCGCTTGTCCCCGACCACCACTCATAAGGAAGACAATCAAAGAAACACCTCATGCTTCAAATTTGTTACACAACGGTTACCATACGTGCATGCTACGGGACTTGCAAACCTCAACACAAGTATTTCTCAAATTCACAATTACTCAACTAGCATGACTCTAATATCACCATCTTCATATCTCAAAACAATCATCAAGCATGAAACTTCTCATAGTATTCAATGCACTTTATATGAAAGTTTTTATTATACCCATCTTGGATGCCCATCATATTAGGACTAATTTTATAGCCAAAGAAAATTACCATGCTGTTATAAAAGACTCTCAAAATAATATAAGTGAAGCATGAGAGATCATCTATTTCTTCAAAATAAAACCACCGTCATGCTCTAAAAAGATATAAGTGAACCACTAGAGCAAATGACAAACTACTCCAAAAGATATAAGTGAAGATCAATGAGCAGTCGAATAATTATGTAACTATGTGAAGACTCTCTAACATTTAAGAATTTCATATCTTGGGATATTATTCAAACAGCAAGGAAAACTAAATAAAATAAAATGACGCTCCAAGCAAAACACATATCATGTGGTGAATAAAAATATAGCTCCAAGTAAAGTTACTGATGAACGAAGATGAAAGAGGGGATGCCATCCGGGGCATCCACAAGCTTAGGCTCTTGGTTGTCCTTGAATATTACCTTGGGGTGCCTTGGGCATCCCCAATCTTAGGCTCTTGCCACTCCTTATTCCATAGTCCATCGAATCTTTACCCAAAACTTGAAAACTTCACAACACAAAACTTAACAGAAAACTCGTAAGCTCCGTTAGTATAAGAAAATAAATCACCACTTAGGTACTGTTTTGAACTCATTATAAATTCATATTTGTGTAATATCTACTGTATTCCAACTTCTCTATGGTTCATACCCTCCGATACTACTCATAGATTCATCAAAATAAGCAAACAACACATAGAAAACAGAATCTGTCAAAAACAGAATAGTCTGTAGTAATCTGTATCATTAGAATACTTCTGTAACTCCAAAAATTCTGAAATAAATTTGTGGACGTGAGGAATTTTTCTATGAATCATCTGCAAAAAGAATCAACCTAAAATCACTCTCCAGTAAAAAATGGCAGCTAATCTCGTGAGCGCAAAAGTTTCTGTTTTTTACAGCAAGATCGCAAAGACTTTACCCAAGTCTTCCCAAAGGTTCTACTTGGCACAAACACTAGTTAAAACATAAAAGCACATCTAAACAGAGGATAGATGAATTATTTATTACTAAACAGGGGCAAAAATCAAAGAACAAAAATAAAATTGGGTTGCCTCCCAACAAGCGCTATTGTTTAACGCTCCTAGCTAGGCATGATGATTTCAATGATGCTCACATAAAAGATAAGAATTGAAACATAAAGAGAGCATCATGAAGAATATTACTAGCACATTTAAGTCTAACCCACTTTCTATGCATAGGGATTTTGTGAGCAAACAACTTATGGGAACAATAATCAACTAGCATAGGAAGGCAAAACAAGCATAACTTCAAGATTTTCAACACATAGAGAGGAAACTTGATATTATTGCAATTCCTACAAGCATATATTCCTCCCTCATAATAATTTTCAGTAGCATCATGAATGAATTCAACAATATAATTATCACATAAAGCATTCTTTTCATGATCTACAAGCATAGAAATTTTGCTACTCTCCACGTAAGCAAACTTATTCTCATCAATAGTAGTGGGAGCGAACTCAACAAAATAACTATCATGTGAGGCATAATCCAATTTAAAATTAAAATCATGATGACAAGTTTTATGGTTAATAGCATACATGTCATCACAATAATCATCATCAATAGGAGGCATGCTATCATCAAAATAAATATTCTCATCAAAACTTGGGGGACTAAAAATATCATCTTCATCAAACATAGCATCCCCAACTTGTGGCTTTGCATATCATTAGCATCATGGATATTCAAAGAATTCATACTAACAACATTGCAATCATGCTCATCATACAAAGATTTAGTGCCAAACATTCTAATGCATTCTTCTTCTATCACATGAACACAATTTTCCTTTCCATCATTTTCACGAAAGACATTAAAAAGATGAAGCATATGAGGCACCCTCAATTCCATTTTTTGTAGTTTTCTTTTATAGAATAAACTAGTGATAAAACAAGAAACAAAAAGATTCGATTGCAAGATCTAAAGATAAACCTTCAAGCACTAACCTCCCCGGCAACGGCGCCAGAAAAGAGCTTAGTTGACGGGGTGTTAGTGCCGCTTACCTAGCCTCCCCGGCAACGGCGCCAGAAAAGAGCTTGATGTCTACTACACAACCTTATTCTTGTAGATGTTGTTGGTCCTCCAAGTGCAGAGGTTTGTAGGACAGTAGCAAATTTCCCTCAAGTGGATGACCTAAGGTTTATCAATCCGTGGGAGGCGTAGGATGAAGATGGTCTCTCTCAAGCAACCCTGCAACCAAATAACAAAGAGTCTCTTGTGTCCCCAACACACCCAATACAATGGTAAATTGTATAGGTGCACTAGTTCAGCGAAGAGATGGTGATACAAGTGCAATATGGATGGTAGGTATAGGTTTTTGTAATCTGATAATATAAAAACAGCAAGGTAGCAAGTGGTAAAAGTGAGCGTAAACAGTATTGCAATGCTAGGAAACAAGGCCTAAGGTTCATACTTTCACTAGTGCAAGTTCTCTCAACAATAATAACATAATTGGATCATATAACAATCCCTCAACATGCAACAAAGAGTCACTCCAAAGTCACGAATAGCGGAGAACAAACGAAGAGATTATTGTAGGGTACGAAACCACCTCAAAGTTATCCTTTCTGATCGATCTATTCAAGAGTCCGTAGTAAAATAACACGAAGCTATTCTTTCCGTTCGATCTATCCTAGAGTTCGTACTAGAATAACACCTTAAGATACAAATCAACCAAAACCCTAATGTCACCTAGATACTCCAATGTCACCACAAGTATCCGTGGGTACGATTATACGATATGCATCACACAATCTCAGTTTCATCTATTCAACCAACACAAAGAACTTCAAAGAGTGCCCCAAAGTTTCTACCGGAGAGTCAAGACGAAAACGTGTGCCAACCCTTATGCATAGATTCCCAAGGTCACGTAACCCGCAAGTGGTCACCAAAACATACATCAAGTGGATCAATAGAATACCCCATTGTCACCACGGGTATCCCACGCAAGACATACATGAAGTGTTCTCAAATGCTTAAAGACTCAATCCGATAAGATAACTTCAAAGGAAAAATTCAATCCATTACAAGAGAGTAGAGGGGGAGAAACATCATAAGATCCAACTATAATAGCAAAGCTCGCGATACATCAAGATCGTGCCGAATCGAGAACACGAGAGAGAGAGAGATCAAACACATAGCTACTGGTACATACCCTCAGCCCCGAGAGTGAACTACTCCCTCCTCGTCATGGAGATCGCTGGGATGATGAAGATGGCCACCAGTGAAGGATCCCCCCTCCAGAGCTACAGAGGCTTGCGGTGTCGGAACTCCCGATCTAGGTTTTTCTTTCTAGGGGTTTCTGTATTTATAGGAATTTTTGGCGTTGATCTCACGCCAGGGGGGTATCCGAGTCATCCACGAGGCAGGGGGGCGCGCCCAGGGGGTAGGGCGCGCCCTCCACCCTCGTGGACGGCCCGGGACTCTTCTGGCCCAACTATTTTACTCCGGGGGCTTCTTTGGGTCCATAAAAAATCATCAAAAATTGGCACGTCAATTGGACTCCGTTTGGTATTCCTTTTTGTAAAACTAAAAAACAAGGACAAAACAGAAACTGGCACTGGGCTCTAGGTTAATAGGTTAGTCCCAAAAATCATATAAAATAGCATATAAATGCATATAAAACATCCTAGATGGATAATATAATAGCATGGACCAATAAAAAATTATAGATACATTGGAGACGTATCACCCACCGGTATCAACCACCGCAAAACCAAGCTTCCTTTCCTCCGACCAATGGAGGCAATGGGAACCGGGGTGCCAGGGCGCTAAGAAGAAGAAGGGACCTCCTCGCCCCCCGGCTTCCGCCACCACACCCGCCGCGGCGGCTCCCCCTGCCACCGACTCCGCCTCGGACGCCCCGCCGTGCTTCAACTGCGGCCGTGCTAGGCACTTCCAGGTGGCCTGCCCCAACCCACCGATGTGCTACCTCTGCAAGGACCCCGACCACCCCGCGATTCTGTGCCCGGACCGTCCGATGACGGAGGAGCTCATGATGTACGTCCACGGCATCGAGGACACGGGCTTCTTCCACATTGAGGTGCCGGATGTTCCCCCTCCCTCCGCCTCGCTCCTAGCACTCGTGTCTGTCGTGGACGAGGGCGTCGCCACTCCGGAGATGATCGAGGCCGAGCTCAACCACTTGTGTCGGTGCAAGTGGGATTGGCAGGTGGCCTCCACTTCTGCCAACGCTTTCACGATGGTCTTCCCTGATGCCCTGAGCATGGGATACTGCACCCACAGCAGCAACATCACCTTGGCCCTCAATGGGCTAGTGGTGAACATATCTGAGCCGAAGTGGGATCCCAAGGCCGTGGCGGTACTGGACACTGCTTGGCTCCTCATCACCGGCCTGCCTGATGTGGCCCGGTCTGAGCGTGTCATTCGCAGTATGTCCAAGATCTTGGGCAAGCTGGTGGTGGTCGTCGAGCTCTCTCTGCGCAAGGAGGAGGAGGTCCGGGTCAAGGTGAAGTCCCTGGACTCTTCCAAGCTCCGCGCCACGATCCGCGTCTTCTTCAATGACGACGGCTATGACCTCAAGATCTGCCCCGAGCCACCGAACCACATCGGCCGCCCCCGCTTCTCCGACGACGGCCACCAGGGGGCGGCCCAGCTGATGCCGATGACTCCCACCACAGGCGGCCCCACCACTCCCGCCCCGACGACCCCGAGGACGACGACGACCTGTCAGAGCACTCCCGCTCCCCGTCTCGTGAGCCTGTCAACCCACCTTCGGGTCATGGCGGCTCCGGGACCAGGCGCTCCCGTGTGTCGGCAGCCGACCTCGCGGTCGCTCTCCGACTGGCCGCCCCCTCCTCCGACCTCCCCTCCTCCGCCGAAGTCGGCCAGTGACATCTCCAGTGTGGGCCTGCTCGTCTTGCCGCCCTCGTCGCCCCGCTCTCCGTCCACCGACTCCGCCCTTCGTCCTGCGTCGTCGAGCCCACCGCCCCCGTCCCCCCTGGCGTGACCTCCCCGATCCCCACGAGCGGCGACGGTGGTGCTCTGCTCTCCGCGCCCACTCCGGCTCCCCCACCCGAGGAGGACGCGGCCGGCAGCACCCTGGAGCCCCTCACCCCGCTCCCTCCTCTGGTGGCCTCCAACGACCCTCTTGCCTCTCCAGGTCCACTGGCTGTGCCGGTGTTTGACGTCATGACCACTCCGGTCACCGCGCACCCCCCACGGACAGTGGCGTACGCCCGGGGGCCCCGCTCCACCTTGACGCCGGTGACTGTGTCTCGCCGCAGCGCCCGCCTCGACGCGGCCTGTCCGGCGGACTCCCCGGCTCCGTCCGTCCCCGAGCGTGCTGAGCTCTGGGCGGCGGCCCAGAACCTTGAGCCAGGTGCGGATTCCGTCCTTCCCAGTTCCTCCAGTTGTTCCTTTTCCACGCTCGAGGCCGTTCCTCTTGGCCACCTCGCCAAGGTGGCCACTGACTCGGCCATCATCTTCAGGGGGGAAGTTGGTCCCCCCTTAGAGCAGATCGCGGCCATTAGGGCCCATGAGATCTTAGATGGCAAGCTTGCTGAAACCCGGGCATGCCTCCTCCGCCAACCCGCGGCACCGACCGCCACCCCTGCGGCTCGGGCTCCGCCGGTGGCCGATGAGTTGATCCATGGGCGCACCCATTCTCGCACTCTGCACTCCATGCGCTGAGTGCATCTCGTGTCCTGGGGTCAAGCAGCCCCTGATGGGGGTCTAAATGCAGGCCCTTTTCTAGAACATCCGCAGTTTCGGCCATGATGGCCGACGCCGCCAACTCATCTAGTACATGCGCGACGAACACATCGACATCATTGCCATCCAGGAAACCATGCGCACTGAGTTCTCCCTCCACGAACTTGACTGTCTTAGTCCTCACCTCTTCACCTGGCATTGGCTCCCTTCTAGTGGGACCACGGGGCACTCGGGTGGCATCCTTTTAGGGGTAAAGGATGCCACCTTCGAGGTGGGCGGCATGGACCGGGGAGAATTCTTCGCCGGTATGGAGATCTTTGAGCGCGCACTCAACTTCAAATGGGAGATCATGATCATGTATGGGCCGGCGGATCACCGCCGCTCCCCGGCCTTCCTTGTTGAGTTGCAACAGAAGATCTCCTACTCCCTCCTCCCTGTAGTCGTGGGCGGAGACTTTAACCTCATCCGCTCCCCGAATGAGAAAAATAATGACCGGATCAACCTCCCCCGAATGCAGTTGTTCAACGACTGGATCGCGGAGCTCGGCCTCCGTGAGCTAGAACGGACGGGTGCCCGGTTCACCTGGACAAACCGACAAGTAGACCCGACGCAGTCCGCCCTGGATCACGTCCTAGTTTCCCCGGAGTGGGAGCTTAGTTGCCCCCCGGGCTCGCTTCATGCGATTACCCGGATCGGGTCTGACCATGTCCCTCTCCTCCTCTCCACCGCTGACGAACGCCCCCCATCCCGCCATGTTTTCGGTTTGAGCTCTTCTGGCTCAATCAGGCCGGCTTTCGGGAGGCGGTCGTCGCGAGGTGGATCTCCGCTCGCTCTTCCCCGCACCGCTCCAGGTCCGCCGTCGACTCGTGGCAGTTCTGTGCCAAGCTCGCCCGCCAATTCATGAAGGGATGGGGCGCTAACCTTGGCCATGACCTTCGCAAGTGCAAGCGGGCCCTCCTGTCTATCCAAGCCTTGGACGCCCGTGCCGACACCTCCGGGATCTCCCTGGATGAATGGATGCTAAGATATGATCTCGAAGACCAGCTCTCGACCATCTAAACGGATGAAGAGGCTTATTGGAGGCTTCGCGGTACCCAACGGTGGGTGCTCCGCGGCGACGCCAACACCGCCTACTTCCAGGCGATTGCTAATGGGCGGCGGCGTTGGAACTCCATCCATTGCTTGTGGGATGGGGATACTCCTCTCGTCCGCCCCTCGGACATCCGTTCCCACGTCGACGGCTTTCATAAAGCCCTTTTTTCCCCACCCCTCGGGGTGGGGCTAGCCTGGCTCCCGACACTTGGTCGGCTAACCAGTTGGTCTCTGCCGAGGCAAACGCGGCCTTGGTAGCCCCCTTCGCCGAAGATGAGGTCTTCGCCTCCATTAAGGGGATGAACCCCTCCTCGGCCCCGGGTCCGGATGGCCTGCCAGTGACGTTCTTCAAAACGTTCTGGCAGACCATCAAACCGGAAGTCATGGCCCTTTTTGAGGAGTTCTACTTGGGGTCCATGGACCTTGGGCGTCTAAACTATGGGATCGTTACCCTCATCCCCAAGGTCCCGGGTGCCTCCGATATTCGCCAGTTTCGGCCTATCACAGTGATCAATGTGATATTCCGGATCCTGGCTAAAGGGTACGCCAATAGGGTGACCCTTCTTGTTGACTCGGTTACCCACCCCAACCAATCCGCCTTCATCCAAGGCCGATTTATTCTGGATGGGGTGTTGGTCTTTCACGAAGTCCTGCACGAGGTCCAGACTAAACACCTTCGTGCGGTCTTTCTGAAGCTTGACTTCCACAAAGCATACGACACGGTCCACTGGCCTTTCCTTCGGGAAGTACTGCTCCGCAAGGGCTTCGACGACCGGTGGGTGACCAGAGTTATGCAGCTCGTCTCCTGCGGTCGGACCGCTGTGAACAATAATGTGACGCCCCCGATTTGACCGTACACTAATCATGCATGCAAATGTGTACGATCAAGATCAGGGACTCATGGGAAGATATCACAACACAACTCTAAAACATAAATAAGTCATACAAGCATCATAATACAAGCCAGGGGCCTCGAGGGCTCGAATACAAGTGCTCGATCACAGACGAGTCAGCGGAAGCAACAATATCTGAGTACAGACATAAGTTAAACAAGTTTGCCTTAAGAAGGCTAGCACAAACTGGGATACAGATCGAACGAGGCGCATGCCTCCTGCTTGGGATCCTCCTAACTACTCCTGGTCGTCGTCAGCGGGCTGCACGTAGTAGTAGGCTCCTCCAGTACCGTAGGAGTCATCGTCGACGGTGGCGTCTGGCTCCTGGACTCCAGCATCTGGTTGCGACAACTAGGTAGAAAGGAAAGGGGGAAAAGAGGGAGAAAAGCAACCGTGAGTACTCATCCAAAGTACTCGCAAGCAAGGAGCTACACTACATATGCATGGGTATGTGTAAAGGGCCATATCAGTGGACTGAACTGCAGAATGCCAGAATAAGAGGGGGATAGCTAATCCTGTCGAAGACTACGCTTCTGGCCATCTCCATCTTGCAGCATGTAGAAGAGGGTAGATTGAAGTCCTCCAAGTAGCATCGCATAGCATAATCCTACCCGGCGATCCCCTCCTCGTCGCCCTGTTAGAGAGCGATCACCGGATTGTATCTGGCACTTGGAAGTGTGTATTTTATTAAGTATCCGGTTCTAGTTGTCATAAGGTCAAGGTACAACTCTGGGTTGTCCTTTTACCGAGGGACACGGCTATTCGAATAGATAAACTTCCCTGCAGGGGTGCACCACATAACCCAACACGCTCGATCCCATTTGGCCGGACACACTTTTCTAGGTCATGCCCGGCCTCGTAAGATCAACACATCGCAGCCCCACCTAGGCTCAACAGAGAGGTCAACACGCCGGTCTAAATCCTATGCGCCCAGGGGTCTGGGCCCATCGCCCATTGCACACCCGCACGTTGCGAGGGCGGCCGGAAGCAGACCTAGCCTAGTGGCGTTCCAGTCCAATCCGGCGCGCGCCGCTCCATCGCTGACGTCAAGAAGAGCTTCGGTTGATACCATGACGTCGAGTGCCCATAACTGTTCCCGCGTAGCTAGTTAGTGCGTATAGACCAAATGGCCAGACTCAGATCAAATACCAAGAACTCGTTAAGCGTGTTATGTTGAAGTAACTGCGGACGCCGTCCAGGGCCAGGCCCACCTCTCTCCTAGGTGGTCTCAACCTGCCTTGTCGCTCCGCCACAAAGATCCACTTGCGGGTACTCCTACGAGCCGACCCGACTTTAGTCACCACATGTGTCATGTATATAGTATATAAGTATATACCCGTGATCACCGCCCAAGTGATCACGGCCCGATAGTATAGCACAGCAGATGGACAAGAATGTAGGGCCATTGATGGAAAACTAGCATCCTATACTAAGCATGTAGGATTGCAGGTAAAGGTAACAACAGTAGTAGTAAGGACATGCTATGCATCAGGATAGGATTAACGGAAAGAGTAACATGCTACACTACTCTAATGCAAGCAGTATAGAGAAGAATAGGCGATATCTGGTGATCAAGGGGGGGCTTGCCTGGTTGCTCTGGCAAGTAGGAGGGGTCGTCAACTTCGTAGTCGAACTGGGCAGCAGCAGCGTCGGTCTCGTAGTCTACCGGAGAGAAGGGGGGAAGAAACAGTAAATACAATGCAATCATAAGCATGACGATGCGTGACATGACAATGAGCGGTGCTAGGTGTGCCCTAACGCGGCAGTAGGTGGTACCGGCGAAGGGGGGAACATCCGGGAAAGTATTCCCGATGTTTCGCGTTTTCGGACAGACAGACCGGAGGGGGAAAGTTCCATCTTTGCTAAGCTAGGAACGTGTGGCTGACAAACGGACTACGTATTCGGATTCGTCTCGTCGTTCTGAGCAACTTTCATGTACAAAGTTTTTCCATCCGAGCTACGGTTTATTTTATATTAAATAAAAAAGATTTAAATCATTTTTAGAATTTAATTCGAAATTTAATTAATGCATCAGCATGACGTCAGCAGTCAACGTTGACCGTTGACCTGCTCTAATTAACAGTAGTTAATTAGGTTAATTAGTTATTAAGTTAATTAATCTTAATTAGTTAATATTAACAGGATTAATTAAGTTAATTAATTATCTTAATTTATTTATTAATTTTTATTAATTAATTTAATTTTTTTTAAAAAAATCATTTTATTAATTTTTTTAACGTTCTCTAGTAATTAATTTTGTATGGTATATTCTAGAGCGAATAAATCGACATCCAGAGGATATTCCATGATGTGCCTATTACTGGAGGATCTTAATTAATTACCGCGAACCATACAAAGGAAACACTAATGCAGGAAGTAATAATAATAATAGGGTCCCGATAACTGCCACACGTGTGGTGTATCGGGTGGTTGCGCCGCACGCCTCGTGTGGCATGGGTAGCAACCCGCCCGCACGACCGCGTCCGGGCGCGCAAAGCCACAGCCCGCACGTCCGGTGTATGGCAAACCCGCCCACACGTCCGGGCCAGAAGACCACGCTGCCTGCACGACCCAGCCGTCCCGGCCTCCTTTCGATCCCCAGTCTCGACTGCCGCTATCGTCTCCCACCTCTCGATCCCCTACCTCCATCGCCGGCCTTCTCTGGTTGCCATGGCAACCAGAGCAGATCCGTAGGGCCTTCCCACCGCTAACCACACCCCCCTCCCCACCCCCACCCCCCGCCCCCACTCCAACCCCGCCCTCCAAAGACAACCAGCTAAAAGCAGGTGAATCTCCGATCTCCTAGTGCTTCTCATCCTTCTTCTGGGTAGAAAATTGCAAATTTACCAACGAAGGTGGCGACTTCCTAGTGCTTCTCATCCTTCTTCTGGGTAGAAAATTGCAAATTTACCAACGAAGGTGGCGACTGGATCCACGCTATCGGGGCAAAGCACTACATGGTTTTGTGTGTCTTCGCATTTGCCAAGCAGCATACACCAGATCTGCCATGTACTACGCTAGAGTTAAGCTTAAGTTCTCAGTTCGCTTGGTGCAAGTAGTTGGTGATGAATGGATGCATAGGAATCCCTAAAAAGGGAGAGAAATGAGAAATTTGGAATAAGGGGGGGGGGGCGGGTAGGAAAATTAGTTGCCACTTGTGTCTAACGTCAGTTGCCACCTATCGTTGCCGTTAACTGCCACCATGTTGACCTGTTGCTTGCCATCCTATTGTGGTGGCTGTTGCCATCGAATCGAAAGGATAGCTGGCACCCAGATTGTAGAAAAGAGAGTGGATGTGCATGTCCTACTTGCCATGATGTGTTGGTTGCCTACGCATGAAAATGTGATAAGACTGCCGTGTTATCTTGTACGTGCAAGCAGTAGAAGAATACATTTTTTGCGGATTGTTGATGCGTTCTTGTTCATGCAGTGATTGAGAACACATTGGCAGAAACAAAACGCGGAAAGAATGAATCACAAAGATGGCGCTGATCCTTGGGTTTCTCAAAGGCCAGAAACGCCCCCTTGGGATGCAGCAGAGTACAGTCAACTCATTTCTGCAGGGCCGTTGCTGCCACTACTAGAGCAGTACACAGGCATTGGTATGATGCATGATAACAAAAGAAAAGAACATTTGCCATGTTCGCGATGATGAAGATGACATTCTACTTATGTCCTACACTATCATTTTTCGCAAGTTCTTATGACCAAAACACACTCAGGGGGGCACCATGGCAAGTTCAGTCACAGGGCGCTAACACTGACAAATGTACGGGCAGCCAACTTCAACTAGTTAATGTGGCGAATCAAGGTAACGCATACGAAAAAATGAAACATACTGGTGTGGACATGAAAAATAAACTTGCAAAGGATGGCAAAAGACTCACGAGTTATGTCGGGAAAAATGCAGAACCTTCATGCAGCACGTGGCATCAGGCGGCACCCATGTACCTGCCATCGACGGCGTACACAGGTGAGTCCATAAAAAGTGAAGTTGCAGACGGTGAATTAGCAGAAGGAGCATAGTTGACAACTGCAGTTGCCATGACTGAACAACTGCAGTTGCCATCCCTGGACAGCTGCAGTTGCCATGCCAGGACAGCTGCAGTTGCCATGCCTGGACAGCTGCAGTTTCCATGCATGGGCAACTACAGTTGCCATGCCAGGACAAACTGCAGTTGCCATGTATGATCAAAAATGTGATTGCAATGTACAAACAACCATGGATGGCAAGTGTGAACAAATCTGTGTGGCATGGTTGGACCACTGCATGTTCCATGTTGAAGAAACTACAGTTGCCATGCATTGACCAACTACTACCATGATTACAGGTTATTACGGTGGTGCTACCTCGGCAAACGTCTCATGGCAAGCTTCACAGATTGCAGACAGAGCACGTCAATTTGGTGTGACAGAACACACAAGATGGGCACATGCGGCACAACAAGGTAAGGACATTTGAACCACAAAAACAACACTGCATTTGTTTTTGTGGGAATAGCATGTGAGGAAAAGAAGATTTGTAGCAGTGATGGTGGAAAAAATCAAACAGAAAACGCTAACAAGTGGTCGTGTGCAATGACTCATATATTGTCTTCGGGATTTGCCAATTGCTAAAAGCATGTGTGCAACACTAATGATTGATCGCATTTGCCTAGTGAGATCAAGCCTAGAATACAAAGTTTTGATGCTAGAATATACTGGTTGCCATGTATTGGCAACAGTATTTGCCATGTATGTAGGACTGCAGCTGCCATTGATATAGAATCCAAGTTTTGGTACTGAAAGGAGCTGGTTGCCATGCATTGGCAACAGTAGTTGCCATGTTTGTTGGACTGTAGCTGCCATGACTGGAGAACTACAGTTGCCATGCATGTCCACATGCAGACTCACGGCTTGCTGTTTGAATGATGTCATGCCAAATCACTTGCAGTTTATGTACTCCGTTACGATAAACATGTCATTCAAGCAAAATCTTACGCTCGTACCTGTTTTTTTATTACAGGGCCTTCAACTACAATCAACAGCGGCGCGGGGACATCTACTGCGGGGAGCTCTGAGCGCACGGAAGACGCGTTCCACCAGCCAGCCAACAATCATGCTGCAAACAATGCCGAGTCAGAGTCGGAAATGGCAATCATTCCAGCAATGCCGACAAGCACACCTTTGAACACAAGCACTGGCAACACTCAAGTAGATGAAAGTGCCGCCGATACTGAAGTGAATGATGAAACTGATGACGAAGCACAAGGGGATGAAGATGGTGGGCAATCAGAGATCATGGTACCTCAGCCACCTTACGTTGGGCAGAGATTTGAATCGTTCGCAGAGGCAAAGGAATTCTACCAGACATATGCAAAGTTCCATGGATTTGCGGTCAACACCGAATACCATAGGAAAATTAAGAAAACTAACGAGTACAGCAGAGGTGAGATGAGGTGCCACAAGGCACGAAGGAACAAGAAGGGGAAAGGTGTTGCGCCTGTCGTTCCGGAACGAAAGAGAGGTATCATTCTCAAGACGGAATGCCCTGTCCGGTGTAAGCTAAACGTAGATGGAGCACAGTGGGTGGTCACTGAATATTTTGACGAGCACAACCACAAACTCATAAAGAAGTTCGACCTGGTAAAATTTCTGACCGCCCACAGAGGATTCACCCCCCTCGAGAAGAAATTCATAAAGCTGCTACATGATTGTAACGTCGGTCCATCAAGAATGGTCCAGATACTATCACTCATCCACAGCAAAAAAGGGACTTTGAGTAGCATGCCCTACATACCAGCTGACGTCACAAACCTAAAGGCAAAGTACCGTAGAGAGAGCAAGTTGGCTGACATAGAGGCCACAATGGCCTACTTCGATGAGAAAGCGAAGGAAGATCCAGATTTCTTCTACAGGATAAGATTGGACGATGAGGACCGTGTCAGGAACATGTATTGGGTGGATGGTGCTGCAAGAAGAGCCTACAAACATTTCCGAGATTGCATTTCATTCGACGCGACATATCTCACTAATATGTACAAGATGCCATGCGCTCCATTCATAGGAATAAATAACCACAATCAGTCGTTGCAGTTCGGATGCGGGCTCGTTCGGAACGAAGACACGGATGGGTACGTTTGGCTGTTCAAGACCTTCTTGGAGTGCATGGGTGGACTTGCTCCGATGAACATAATAACAGACCAGGATTTTAGCATGCGTGCAGGCATAGAGGAGGTCTTTCCGTTGGCAGTGCACAGGCACTGCAGGTGGCACATTATAAAGAAGGCTGAGGAGACACTAGGACCGTTCTTTGCTGACCGTCCAGACCTGCACAAGGCATTCGAGCTGTGCGTGGACCACAGCTTGACGGTGGAGGAGTTTGAAAGGAGCTGGATGGCTATGATTGAAACATATCAAGTCCAAGACCACGAGACGCTTGCTAGCTTGTGGGAGAAGCGAATGTACTGGGTGCCGGCCTACTTCATGCAGTGCTTCTTCCCGTTTCTGCAGACTACACAGCGCAGTGAGGGGTTCAATGCTGTTTTGAAGCGGTACGTGAGCCCTGGCAACTCATTACTACAGTTTGCCAAGCAGTACACCGCTTTGCAACAAAAAATACTGGGATCCGAGCTACAGCAAGAAGCAAACACCGCGCTCAAGCAGCCAAAATTGCTAACGTATTTACCAATGGAGAGGCAGATGAGCAAGATATACACCAACACGATTTTTAACAAGTAAGTCAGTTGTGTTACAATCTTATTTGCACAAATCATGAAGGTACCAGGTGCCATGTAGAATGCAATGCGGTTGAAATGCTTATTTGAAAATGATGATTGTGTTGAAAAGTAGCCATTAGGTACAGAGTAAACATGATATGTAGTTGCCGTGCTTAATGAACTACAGTTTGCCATGCTTAATGAACTGCAGTTTGCCACGTTCACTCAACCGCAGTTGCCATGTTTGATGAACTGCAGTTGCCATGTTTGATGAACTGTAGTTGCCATGTTTAATGAACTGTAGTTGCCATATTTAATGAAATGTAGATTCCAATGGCCATGATGGTATGGAATGCAAATGCCAAATTGAAGTTGTTATGTAGTTGCCATGTTTAAATGAAATGCAGTTGCCATGTTTAATGAACTGCAGTTGCCATGTTTACTCAACTGCAGTTTCCATGTTTAATGAACTGTAGTTGCCATGTTTGAACGAATTGTAATTCCATTGGCCACAACAAACAAAAAGGTGCTACAAAAAACTTCACACAAGAGTTTAACAAAAACCACACAAAACTTGCAGATTCCAGGAAGAAATAAAGCGTGCTAGCATGTACACGACTTTCCAGGTGGACGAACATACGTTCAAGGTGTGTTCTATCATGGGCATGTCGGATTCAGAACCTGAAGACCCAGACAAGGGAAGGAACTACTTTGTGAAGGCATCGATAAGCGAAGGCGAATACTACTGCCAATGCTGCAAATTCGAACGGGACGGGATTGTGTGCTGTCACATTCTAAAAGTAATGGACTTGAACGCGGTGACACGAATGCCCCGCCATTTCATAAGGCGGCGATGGACTTGGGACGCTGACGACGCATTGGCGCCGCAAACATCAAACACAGTTTTGGCCGTGCATGACGAGAGACCAGAGTCAACCATGGAAGCCGTGAGGCACGTTGTGTTGACAAAGAACTATGCTGAACTAATTGATGAAGCGTGCAAGAGTGATGAGACAGCAAAGGTCGCAGAAAAACACAGGAAGGCCCTCAAAAGAGAGCTTGATGAGATCAAGAAGAGGAAAGCTGAGGAAGCCTTACACAGGTTCCCCCGCACATCAAGTGTGCCTTCGTCCACAGGGCCATCATCTGAAAACTCGGAGGTAGGATCTGGAACAGCAAGCACACAAACACAGGTTAGGAACCCGCCCCGTTCCATCACAAAAGGGCGTCCAAAAGAGATAAGATACAAATCGGGATTGGAGATTCAAGCAAAACATAAGAAACCAAAGAAAGGGACGGGCAATCCGTAAACAACATTGGAGCACTTTGACTTGGTCCATGGTGACATTTTTTTTGTAATCTAGATGTTCTAAATTTTGTAAAAACTGGAGAATGACTCTTCAGGTGCATCAGAATCTGAAGTAAAAATGCCATGAAGGAATAGCTGCAGTTGCCACGTGTATGGCACTGAATTTGCCATGTTACTTGAACTGAATCTGCCATGCAATTTCTACTGAATCTGCCATACCATTTCTACTGAATCTGCCATGCCATTTCTACTGAATTTGCCATGTTATTTTTACTGAATTTGCCATCTTATTTTTTACTGAATCTGCCATGTTAGTTGTACTGAACATGCCATGTTAGTTGTACTGAATCTTCACCGCGTAGATTTCCATGTTCAGTCAGCGCATTTTAGTCACACATATTGTATTCTAGTGCAAACTATGGGAAACAAGCTGAAACGGTCTCGTGCAGCAACCGCACAGGTTACTGCTCCGTGATCAAACTACCATGCTAGCCGGTACAGTTAGCAGTGCAAAAAAACCGAAAAAGCCAAACAAGAAAGAACGATAACTTTCACTAACCATGACTGATCTACTACATTTGCCATGTTTTCAGACATCAAGGACGCATTCAAAACACCATGCTGGTACTACCAACCCACAAGCACATAATAATACTGAAAACACATAAACGTATCTGCTGTCAAACCTAAGTAGGTTCACATCCACACATATATTACAAACTATTCAAATGTCACTCACACGCCACCACTGTATACTAGGGTACAGGGAGATGCAGTCATAGCATATTACACGGACATCGTTTTGAAAAAAAGACAAAGTAATACCTTACATTCCTCGGCAACAGAATGTAAGGTACGCGTTCAGTCAGGAGCACCACATGATCACTTGTACTTCTTGGTGGCTTTCTTCACAACTTCCTCTATGAACTCACGTGCGTTGGACCACGTGTTGAAATCTTCATTCATCAACCAGTTCCATGTGTAAATTTTGTGGAGCTCGACGACCATTCCAGCTGTGACGACAGGAACCCGTCGACCTTCCCACTTTGCAAGGTATTCCAACATGTGGAAGCCGCAGTCGTGCCTAAACAAGAAAAGAGTCAGGTTAACTCACAAGAACATATAGAAAAAATCATAAACTTCGATTCAGAGGTGACAAAAAAGAGAGGGTGAGCATTGGTTTGGAGGACACATGAGGAAAAGATGGGAAAATACCGGTTTCCTTGCTTCGTAGTCGCCACGTACTCAATTGGAAAATGTCTGATCTGGACCTTTGAGTTTTCATAGTGACGGTTCCATGTCTCTTTGAGGTTGTTGATGAAGTATTCAGCATGCGAAGTAAGGTCTGCATCAGCTTCTGAACGCATTGAATCAAGCACCTCAAAACGTTGGTTCTTCAGGTCAAGGCAGATCGCATAGTGGTGACCACACTTGTCGTGTGGGTCGTGTGGTGCAAGCTCCTGGAACATGGGGAACAAGACCTGCAAACAAAAATGAAGGAAAGAAAAGAAGCAGAGCTCACATTAAGAACAGAAATGATGAAGTTGGGAAAATGACATGTAAAGATATCACCGGTTACACTAACAGGCACTTGAGTGACTACGAAAGCATCAAGGGGCCAAGAAAAAAGTGGACAAACGTATAATGTTTAGTTGTAGTGGGTAATTAAAAGAAGTTGCCGTCCATGTATGAACAAAGTTGCCATGTATTTTAGTTTGAAGTTGCCACATAGGTTGTATTAGGAAAGCAAATCAGAAGTCATTTTACATGGCAGCTGTTGCCACATGAAACAGCTGTCACAAAGCAGGGTGTAGCCCACATCTGAAGCATAGCTACTGGCAAAAAAATAACATGGGAGGAAAAAATGTGCAAAAAAGGAAGGAGTACTCACACATTTCTTCATTGTGAGCTTGAAATCACCATGCGCAGCAAAATGCTTCCTCAAGATTTTGTGGTGGAAGTCACCATCCCATATTTTGCACGTCATAGTGTACTGCATGATTGTTTTGTCGGGAGACATATCCATATGCCTGTTGATGAAGTCAATCCCACATGCAACTACATTCTTCGATATTTTACCGAGTGGCCTCACAGACTCGGCAAGATCACCCAGGTCGACGTACGTCGCATCACATTGTATGATCTTGGTTCTGTCCAAACATGAGCTGTATGAAAATGATATAACATGAAAGAATCATGTCTACTAAGTGAAAAAAGGAAATAAAACATAAACGGGGCATATCTAGAAATATCAAAAAGGATGAATAGTAAAAAGAGCAAAGCAAATGAGAGGTTTATGTGGGTGTGGTCATTACGCTTTCAGCTCCTTCATGTGCTTGCTGTTGGACCTCGCATTTCCAAAGCGCTTGACAATATCGTACAACTGGTTATGATCCTTTGGCCTTGACTTCCGGCTCATAATCATCCGCGGGTGGCGCGTGAACTACCCTACGCTGCCTCACAGAACCAGGGGTGGCACTTCTAATGGTATCCTCAGATACGGACTCAGCAGGCGCGTTGGAACTTGATTGGCCCTGACCTCGTGAGGACCTCCTCTGCAATGCTGCCTCCTCAATCCTGCGGTAAGCTTCATCAAGTGACGGCGTAATCTCCTCAGGGGTGGCTGCAAGGATCAAAAAAGTGGGTTAGGATACCTGGAAAACAAAACAAATCTAGTGTGAAATGAAGGTTGCAGAATATGAAATGTAGGCACAGAAAGTAGGGAGTTGCCATGTGCAGGCAACTCCAGTTGCCATGTGCAATGCATTGTAGTTGCCATGTGACAACAACTACAGTTGCCATGATCTATCAACTGCAGTTGCCATGTGCTTGCAGAATGGAAAATGCAGCATGGCGACAGAAAAATGTAGGTGACAGCATGCAAGCAAATCTAGTTGCCATGTCCATCAGATAACATTTGCCATCACAAAAGTGAGAACCCAAAAAAAATGCTTGGGACAGAAGTCATACTAAAAAGATGTATACACGAATATGATAAACGCATAAGAAATGTACCTTGCACAACCGGCTCTGCGAACTTCACAGCCTTCCTGCCCTCGACCATTGGCTGCGCCATCATTGGGGCCATGCCTGCAGGGAAAGCAAAGGCAACTGGTGAAGGATCTTGCACCACTGGTTCATCTTGACTACGATCGATGCCAAGGCTACAGCTCGGTGGGGTGAAGGCCATTGGGTGCCTGTCCTGCCTACTGGCCGGACTGCGAACAACTTGCTGGGCAGAATCCAAGGGTGAAAGATCAACAAACATTTCTGCATCGGCCGCTGCAGAATCATCGGGCTTATTCGTAGGGCGGGGCGTGCTGTCAGCGATATCAGTCGCAACTTTCTTGACAATCTTCTTGTTTGGGCTATAGGGGACACCGATGTTGACTGGGAGCTTAGAAGTGCGCAGATTTAAGCTGGGGTTATCCACTGCGGGTAAAGACACAGTCTGCTCTGCATGTTCACCTCCGTCAGTCGTGCCCGGCTTGCCACCTGGGTCGGTTGTACTCCGGTCTTCCGTTCTCTCCATAACATTGCTTCTGGCAGGTGGTGGGAACAGTGTGGACGCAGGCACATAACCAGAGTCGTCTCTACTGCTCCTAGCTACAGCAGGCGCGTTGGGTATGTCTGCAGATTGCTTGCGGGTGCTACGACGCCTAGGTGGAAGACCAGCTCGCGCAACGGTCACCTTGGCAACCTCTGGAGCACCAGAATCTTGAGCTGTTGTGCCAAGAGTCTCACCTATGGATGGCATATCATTATGAACTCTCTCCTCAGCCCCTTCTTTCGTGGACGAAGAAGTTCCACCACCCATGCGCTTGGAATCCGTGTTATATGAGAGGGAATCTTCCTTGCTTAGGTTGATCTCAGGGGCGTCCACTTCAACACTTGCTGATCGGGTGGCATGGCTCACAGCAACATCGTTCATTGCTAGCAGAGTGGGAAATATTTCAGCAGTCCTGGCAGATACCGACTCGTCACTCCCAGATGTACGGATGCCTGCTGTCGTAGCCTGCACATCTGCAACCGGCGGAGATGCTCGGCCGCTTGCATCAGAGCTAGTGGGAACAGTGGACGGTGCAGCAGCAGGTTTGTGCACTGGCGCCTCATGAACGTCTGAGTTGCCACCTGTCGACAGCTTTGAGTGTATGCGTTCGAGTGGGTCTCTGGGGTTCTGCTTCTTCACGAGTGTGGTAGTCTTCTTCACCCTGAAAAAAACACACGAAACATTGTTAGATGAACATATGATAGTTTCCATGTAGGTAGAATAAGAGTTGCCATGTGGACCAGTTAGCAGTTGCCATGCGTAACAAGCAGCAGTTGCCATGGTAGACATCTTAAAAAATGTAAGAAATGTGTGATGTGCCAGGAATGCCATTTCAAAACTAGGTGTGGATGAGTGCACAACAGATGGAAAAGCTGGTAGTTGCCATGTAGGTGGAATAAGAGTTGCCATCTTGACTAGTTAGCAGTTGCCATGCAAAAACAAGCAGGAGTTGCCATGTAGTAAAAAGAAATAGAGCATGGGAGAAACAGCAGTTGCAAAATGTGGGACTCATGGCAGAAGCACATGTGGCAAGCTGAACAGCTGCATTGAAAAGCAAAAATATAGCAATATGGCGATGAAAAAGAACAGGGATAACCTACTTCTTGACTGTCTTCCTCAAATCCGGCAACACGACAGGATCACCGGTGTTGGACGTCGACGTACGAGGAGATGACCTAGTGGAAGGCGTGTCACCAGCAATAGGGGCACCCTTGTTCAATCGAGCAGAAACACGGGTGGGCGTTGGTGCTTGTTTCTTCGTAACTGCTCGTCCACCAGCTGTCGCCTCACTGCACATATAAGAAACAGGCAAAAAAAGGTGCCAAGTGTCAGACACGAAAATCGTTGCCACGCTTAGCAAAAACAAATTGAAAAAAGGGGTCAATCTGTTCGAAAGGATAGACAAAACAAAACACTAAAATAGAAGTCGAACCTCCTCCTAGTAGCTAAGGGATCAGTCCTAGGTCTCTTGACAGGAGAGCCCTGCCCAACATCCTCTGGATCCCTCACCCTCTTTGAGGGCAACACCCCCTTGCCTCTCGCAGCTGTGTGTTCTTTGACTTTCTCCGGTGAGGGAACATCTGGTGCACCCTTGCCCTTCTTACCACCTGCACGAACTTCAACATGTTCATCATCGTCGGTGTCATGATGCACGTTCTCCATGTCATCGTCATCGTCCTTGTCGAGAGCAGCATCTCCATCTAGTTCATCTTGTGTGTCTGGAAGCTCCTGCGAGCTATTGTAGTCGTACCGACCACGACAACCAGTTGGCTGATGTGTCCGTTCTGCAACAAAAGGAGTGAACTGCCTCGCAACCGCGTTCCTGTCAGAGCCATTAAGGGATGTCCAACCCTCAACCAACTTCCCGAGCAAGCTGGTCATTCCGGATGCAAACTGCCCAATTAGATGCTCAACAGGTGCCCTCGCCTGTGCACGAAACAAGAAGCAGCAGTAACCAACCGTATTAAAGTCACGTGCACAAGATCAAAATAAACCAAACACAACCATAGATATATATCCTTGATTACCTCAACAGGACAAGACGGAGCTGAGTGCACGTCCATCCACTTCCCAAAGTTTTGAGGCCCACCAAACACGCTGTAGTCTATAGCATGCTTGGCCATCAGCTGGAAAAAACCAAAAAAACAGCTAGCATGTAAAGAGAGAAAACAATGAACAGTAACTAACAGTTCATGTATTGCAAAAATAAAATAAAAAAGAGGAAGAGGATAGAAGTTTCAAAATGGATGGCAGAGTTGCCATGTGGCGTAAAGACATGGATACCATGCGCAGACAGCCATGGCTAACAAGGTAGTCATCTCTTGTTGGCCATGGACGGTTGCCGTATGGGGATTTTTTCATATGTTATGCAGCGTCAAAATTGAAAGAATGTCGTGCAAAGAAAGAAGGCAGAACTAACCTGCAGTTTGCCGTATTTCTTATCAGTTATCTTGTCCGCGGCAAGCACAGCCTTGACAGCATCGTAAGTCCACGCAGAAACATCAAACTTGTGTGGAGGCGGCGGGCCTCCTATCCCAGTAAAGTCCACAGTGGACAGATCTAGACGATCGACGTACATGAGTTGATGTGCAACAATTTAAAAAGAAAAAATATCAGTTGCCATCATGGTATTTTGTAAAAAAGAAGCTAACGTATGTTCCTTCAATCATCAAGTTGGAGGGCATGAAGAAGGAAAGAGTTGCCATGTATTTCTGTTAGTTGCCATCTAGTTATGCTGGCAGTTGCCATCTAGTTATGTTGGCAGTTGCCATCTAGTTATGTTGGCAGTTGCCATCTTGTATGATGGTAGTTGCCACAATGTTACCATCATGGTTGCCATGCATGCTCAAGGAGCTAGGAGTGTTTGCAAAAGAGTAGTACAAAAATACCATTAAATGGAGTCGACAACCCTTCTGGTACATCTTGTTTGAGAATGCATCATGCAGGAAGTCCGCAATGAACTTACACCAATTCATGTTCTTCACTTCTTTCAGTTTTGCCTGCACGACATAGATTTCAGGACAAGAAGTTGCTGCATCAGAAATCAAAAATGGGGAAACATCAAAAAAACTGGCAGTGACTAGCTTACAAATGACATAGGAGTCAAAAGATTGAAGTAAAAAATGAAGGAGTAGAGATAGAGCATTCACCAGGATGGGGAAGCATTTGTTGCTTGGGCGAAGAGATGTGGTCGGCGCAAAAACAGCTGAGATCAGGTACATGAGTAGCTTCATCTTAAAAACTTCGCCATGGGTTTTCATGCCCTCCAGCGAAGTTGCCAGCACGGTCGTGTTCGGCATGGATGTCATCCCAGGAAACAAACGGGCAAACAACGTTTCCTCAATCATATTATTGACCTCATACGGGACTTTGATTTCTCCACGGGGCACACCCAACGTGCAGAACACGGATTCCTCGTCTAACGGTAGTCTTCCACGTCCCGGAATCACAAATTCCATGGAGGCGGGCTCGTAAATCTCACCGAGCAGTCGCATACAGGGTTCACTAGATTCTTGCACCGAACATCCATCAGAGCCTGCATCCCCAACTCAGCAGCAGCTCCCTTCTGTCGTCGGTGAATCCCTCGGTCAATATAGTCAGGCGTTCCTGTGAAGCCCTATTGCGATTACGTTTCTTCTTCTGCAAAACAGAGAAATGATCATTTGTTGCCATGTTTCACTATCATGAAGGTTTAGACCCCTATCAGACGATTGCAAACTCAACATGACATTCAAAACATATGGGGGAAGGGGGCTGGGGGTGTGGACAGTTACCTCATCGCCGTCTTTTCTCCGTCCAGTTGCCCGATTCTGCCGCGGTAACTCCATGAAATCATCATCATCGTCTTGATGATCGCCGCGAGCCATTCTGCTGAGGTAAGAACAAAGCAAAATGTCAGGGTGAAAAATGAAAGTATGAAGTAAGCAGTTGCCACCTAACAGAATGTACTTGCCACATGGGCTCAATTGAAAGTGACAAAAAGTTTAGGCAATATCGTATGAACACCCACACCCCCTATGATTGTCCAACAATAAATGTGGCAACAAAACACATTGGCTTCATTTGAAAAAATGTACAGATCATATGGCACTTGAAACAAAATGCTGAAGTTTCCATGTTAGCACAAGATAGTATGAAAGAAAGGCACAAATCTTCCACTGCACAAACATAAAATGTGGCAGCTCACACCCTGTCCTCGTACAAAAATGAGTTGCCATGTGTTCAAAGGCAAAATGTGCTAGGTTGAAATTGCCATGTTAAAATGCAACACAAAATTCAAAAAAGCGCTGAAAAACATCAACTGAACAACCTAAAATTGCAATGCACACACTGACCTCATATTAAAAATGAGTTGCCATTTAGTACGGACAAAAACGTTCATATATCACAAGTCAGCGTGGCAAAAACAAAAAACTGGGTCTGCAGTACAATGAATTTGCGACATTATCCTGCCTATAACATGGCAACAGACATGCTATGTTCAGAGAGATACTGGCCACATGGAAAGCATATATATGGCATCTGACACAGTTGATGTGGAAATTAGTTGCCATCCAGTACACATAGTTGCTGAAACTGACATGACAACCTAGTTACTATACTTTGCCATGCCACATTATCCTGTCAGTTGCCACAAGTCAGCGTGGCAAAAACACAAATTTGGGTCTGTAGTACAGTGAATTTGCCACATTATCCTGCCTACAAATGTGGCAACAGCCATAGTGTGTTCACAGAAATACCTGCTACATGGAAAGCATATATGTGGCAACTGACACAGTTGATGTGGAAATTAGTTGCCATCCAGTGCACATAGTTGCTGAAACTGCAATGACTACCTATTTACTACACTTTACCATGCCTACAGCGTGGCAGCAGCCGTAGCATGTGCACGAAATTAGTTGCCACATGGAAAACATATTTGTGGCAACTATCACAATCAATCAGGAAAAAAGTTGCCATACGGTGCAGACAGTTACTCAAACTACCATGTTTGCATTCATACTGCACTTTGAAAAACAACTACCTAGATCTAGGGTTCAATGGCAACTGACATAACTTGAAATTCATCACCAAAATTCTCCCTGCACTGATCGCAAATAGCATTTCGAAGCAATGCGCAACTATCGGACAGAAAAACGACGGCCCAATCCCAAGGCACAACCAGGATGTGGCTCCGGACAGGCCGAACCACACCGGCGTGACCGCCACCGCGGCGGTGACGAAACTGCTCAATGCCACCGAAAACGGCAAGCACAAGACTCCGCCGCCGGCGGGAACGCCGGCGCATCGCGAACCCGCCTAAATCTCGATGAATCTCGAGCGAAGCATCGACCACGGAGGGGAGGGGAGAGATGCAGGCAAGGATTTGGAGCGTGGGAGGGAGCATTACCTTCAATCTGTAGGCGCTCCGGCGAAGACGCTCCGGTCCGGCGAGTCCCACCGACGGCCGCGAATGCCGTCGACTCTTCCGCCTCCGCCGTCGCCTTCTCCTCCAATCGACTGAACTGCGGGGTGGGTTGTGCGAGTGACTGAGGGGATGAGTAAATAGAACCGTGAGGGGAGGGGGCGAAGTGCGCGATGTGTTTGACGTCAACCACGGTCGGCGCGTGGCGTGCGAGCGCAGAGCAGTTCCACCGCACGCCCTCGAGTGGCAACCGTTGACCGCGGGGGGGGGGGGGGCAACCGGCGTGTGGGCAAACTATGTCACACACCACACACGCGCCTTGTCCTACGTGGCACATAAAATCGGTCAAAACGTGCCAAGATTCGTGCAGATACTGCTGGATGGCGATGGAGGCGTGTGGTTGAGATGGCTAACGCCCACACGTGTGAGCGTTAACATTTCCGTAATAATAAAACGACAAAATATGGTACTCCAAGACGCCTCTATATCTATATAAACAGCAGCAGAAGGATCCAACTAAACACCACAAGCATGACCAAAAATACAATAGTAGAAGGAATCAAGGAAATAGTAAAAAACTTCGTTGTGGCTCTAATCAACTTAAGGTTTGTGTGCTTGATGGCTCTTTTGCTGAATTTCGACCACTTGCTTGACGAGTCAAGTATCAGGGAGAAACAACATAGGTACATTTCTTTCCAGGAGAGCTTATCAACTTTATTATAGAGAAATTTGTGGTTTCCGGGAGCCAGATTTTATCCTCTTGCTTGATTCTCCTGTTTCCAAT
Organism: Triticum aestivum; assembly: GCF_018294505.1. NCBI lineage: Eukaryota > Viridiplantae > Streptophyta > Magnoliopsida > Poales > Poaceae > Triticum > Triticum aestivum. The sequence continues at coordinate 330,687,131 of NC_057796.1, read as the reverse complement.
GATATTCGTTCGAAATAATATTCCTACCAATTTTATATTTAAAGGTCAATTTGAGGGTCACTTATGAATTACAGACATGTCTGAATCTATTGCATGGCCTACTGCACCCACGGATACAGAGAAGTCTGAATCTGTTGCCTGTTTTTGTTCGATGGTCCATGACTCAAGTATACAATCTAAATTTTAACAATGGCATGGTTGTTTTGCCCGTGTTTTATGATTAGCACCCCTTCACTGCCGCGGAACATATGTTAATACTACATGTTTTTTTACTAGTCTTGAACTGCCAGTACTAGCCATGGTGGTTGTTGACTCCAACCTGGTATATTGATTCCATCATAACTTCAACGATGACAATGGGATATAACATACCACTAGTTGTTGCGCCGGTTTTTGTATTCGCGCGCCTCCTCTATCCTGATATTTGCATAATACGAGTACATTTTTTTCCAGATTATCTGAGTTTAATTACGAACTGCTGTCGGTTCTGATTCACATTTTTTTCTTTTCACCTTTATAGGTCTGCAAAGCGGCATATGCGGCAAACGCGAACCCTACCAGGTCAATTATACGCAACAAGGCTGTGTTACTGCCTGCAAAAAAGTGGGCTGCGGAGGTGGGATTTGCCATAAAGATGGTAGTTGCAACTGCCTCTAGATGACGCTGCCAAGTCCTCTCTAATTTGTAGTAAGAAAACGATCCAGAATAGGCTTAGGAAAATAAGAGCATTATGGGTTTTCTTCAGTTCCTGGAATAAGTAAATATATGCTGATTCTTTATTTTTCACGTGCTCTTACGAGAACTCCTATCATGCATGACGTTTATTAATGGAAATGTCGGTCTTCTGGCCTCTCGTTTAAAAAGTCTACCACTTGAGTTCAGTACTTGATTTCAACCAAAACGACTTGCTCCCTTTGGTTCCGTTATTAAGCATGAAACAGAAACTAACACGTGTCAATGCTCAATAATACTTTGCCTGCAACTTTGCAACTAAAAAAAGGGAGAATCAGTGCCAATCATATAAACTATTACAGAAACTTGATTTAAGCAATAAAATAATTGCTTTATCAAATAGTTTTATCAGATACAAATAGTCGGGACAACTAGCTATCATGGCTGATCCAAAGACAGAAATATCAGCGCACAGCAATTTGCCACCGAAAATTCTGGAGTAGTTGCCATGTTTTTTTGCTACTACTTTTTCATATACCATGGCATTTTGTTTAGCAAAAGTTGTCATTCTAGTTTTTGTTCTACTACATATGTTTGTCTAATTTTGCCATGTATGAGAGTTATGTAAATTCACTCGTTTAGATGTGCAATAACTAGAGCACATCTGGATGTGCCCTAGACACACCCATGTAAATTAGCCTTAAGAAACGTTTGTATAATTATGTACCGCCCTTGACGCTTTCAGTTTTTGTTCTATTCATCTTCTGCAAATTTGGCATGCCATGATGTAGCAGTTGCGCAATATATTTTTGTGATTGCAGTCTCACTATTTGTAGAGGAGTAGCATTTTCAGTTTTAGAGTAGATTGAGCAGATATCCATGAAGGATTACATCCATATGCATTGGCTAGACAAGCACGCAAAACACCATGGTAGTTGTACCATGGCAACTTTCTTAATAAGATGGCTATTTTTTCTATGGATGCGGTTGGCAATTTTTGAAGGGGTGAGTTGGGGTAGTTTTAGTGTGCGAAACACGACAAAATTTTCAGTAACATGATCATGACAAAAATAGTTATGGTATTAATACTTAGTATAGGGCACTGTATCTTTGTTGAACTTTAGCAAAGCAGTAAACCTATGACTGTTCACTGCAGGGTGTATATCGGTTTCTGCCATGTTTCTTTTTCATACTTTTTGCCATGATTGTTCATACCATTGCCATGGGTTGTTCATGGCCACAAAATGAGTAAACTTGCCATACTGTTTGAACAGTGCATTACTTTCTTTTTGCTTAGGTGCCACATTTGTTGGTCGCCATGGCAAATTCACCTATATTGACACGACAAATTTACCTATAATGCCTTGGCAAATTTACCTATACTGACACGGCAAATTTACCTATAATGCCCTGGCAAATTCTTCACTTTCTTTTTGCCATGAAATGTTTACTTTTTAATTTGCCATACCAATTTTCTTACTTTTTTTGCCATGCCAAAATGACCTATATTGGGATGGCAATTTTTAACCTTTTTACATACATGGCAATATATCAGCAAATACATGCCATGGCAATTTATTTTAAAAACCCATGGCATTTTTAACTCGAAATCCATGGCAAATTAACCTTGCATCCACCTGATGGCATTTTCTTACGTTTTCACATGGCAATTTTATTTTCAAAAACCCATGACAAATTCACTTTAAATCCCATGGCAAATTAACCTTTTCAACCATGGGCAAATTAACTTTAAATCCCATGGCAATTTAACTCCACAACGAATGGCAAATTTGCTTCATATTATTTTAAGCATGGCAAACCTACCTACTGTACCATGACAAATCTTATTTGCCATGGCATTTTTTGTCCATAATTTTGTGTTATTTTTTACATACACATAAAATCTCGCATACAACACATGGAAATTTAAATTAAAATAGCATGTCATTTTTTAATATATCTCTGACATGGCAATTGTTTGTTCGTAGTTTTTGTATCTATTTGCTCATTCTATTTTTTCCCATGTTAATTTTTGACATTGCAATCCTGGGACATTGCCATGTGAGCATTATTTAGAGATTTTACTAGATTATTCCTGCCACATTTTTGTTAGAAATCAAAGTGTTTGTAAAACTTTGCCATTGTAAAAAAATAACACTATGGCAAATCCTAAATAGTTCCGTAAACTCGAATGTCAATTTTGGAATTATCAGTTTTGCATTATAAAAAAAATCGGTCAGTTCATTTAGGTGGCGAGTTTTACAATTTTTTTTGCAAATTCAACTTCCGAGCCATGGCAAATTGCATTTCTGCTGGACAATGAAATTTTACATCCATGGCATTTTCTTTGAACCATGAAAAAAAAATCAGAAATATGTCAAATAGTTTGTTTTACATGGAAAATGTTTTATTAAAGTCATGGCAAATATATTCAATCATCTAGTCATGTCAATTTTTGTTTTCCATATATATAAATTATTTTTTGAATCTTTTTTAACCATGGATTCGTTTTATTGTAAAAGGGATGCAAGTTTTGTATGCTTTTTTTTACATCAGAGCACTCTTTATTACAAGGTGATCACCATAGTATCTCTTACAAGAGTATCAACAATCTCTACAAGTGGATCTTCACACTCACCTTACTTCTAGCTAGTGTGGCTAAATCATGGGTAGCATAATTAGTCTCTCTAGGAGCATGCTCAAAAATAATATGCAAAAAATCACACGCAAGGTGATAAATATCGTCAAATACTGCCGCCAATAGATCGAAAGAGCGACCTCCATTCTTCATTGTCTCCATCACCTCGATGTTGTCGGAAACTCGAAGTTCACCTCTATGCAAATACACCCAACTGTAGTTGCCGAATTGAGACCAAACCATAAGGCCAGTGCCTCGGCCATATGTGTATCTTGATGAGTCCAATTTATGTGATAATTTCAGTATGCATGTTGTGCCTACATAGTAGGCTTTGTGGAATTTTACCGCGTTCACGCAACTATTTTTGTTGATAATCCCTTAGGTGATGCCTTTTGGACCATTTAGCACAATATGGAACAAGCCCCCCAAAATGGTAGTGAATCACGTATTTAAAGTGATAATTGCCTACCATAAAAGAATCACGCAAGAAGGCCAAAGAAGACATCATCGTTGCGCTTCCAGGGCAAAAGACATCGTTTCATATGACCGTGCCCACTTGTATGGGCGGTTGTATGGAATGTCATCGCCGCCCCCGAATCAACTATCGTAAAATTGGATCATTGATCTGACGCCCAGAGACACCAGAAACTTATCTAGAAGGCAAAGCCCTAGCCTCCGGGGTTCATCCGAAGGAGGGACTGGCAGGGAGAAGAGGGGGATCTTCCTCACCACGCACACGGGGGCTTCAACATCATCACCATCATCAACATGAACACCACCACTATCACGATCATCCACATCCTTATCATTGTAACATCAAGAACCCTAGTGGATCACCTTCTGTATTATTAGAATCATTTGTCCATGTATGCCATTACCCTTGTCATGATGTTTGTTGTCTCCATGTGTGAGTTACCTCTAGTTCTCGGGGATATGGATGAACCTTGGTATCTGTATGATCTGAAACGTCATTTTGGATATGAGATTCCCTGTTGAATGCTTAGTTTAATAACTTTGTGAATGTTGTGAACGGGCCCCACTCAACATTTGTGCCTTATGGCCACGAAGTATGTCACTGTTGTTGTAAAGGGCTATGATGTGGAGGTAATTCAAGGTGTAAGTAAAAGCCTTTTGCTCCTAACCTTTGCAATTGATAGGGGAATTACGGGGAACCCTTAGACAACCCGCGTCCATGGGGTAAACCCTTAATTATCATGAGTTGTAACCCTATGGGGGAGACTATGATGGTGGCATGCGTGGCATGAAGTCTACTTCGAGTAGAACATGTACTGTAATCGGGTCCGGCTAGCATAATTGTCAACAGTGGCTCAAGTATCCATCTCATACTACGCTCACGCATAGGTGCGCTAGAAACATACTAATGGGGATTCCGGACTCCCTGAGAACGCCTTACTCCTCTGTTTCATCAGTCACTCTAGTCCCTGGTCTCTATTTACTTTTATCTTATTTTCTTTAAAAGTTCATTTCACTACTCAATCACAATTTATTACCGCCCTCACTGTTGTTGTAGGACTTATCTAATGAGGAGATTAAGGATAAATATTTCCTTATTTAAAGCTGTTGAAGGGCTATTGCATCAGCCCATAAGTACCTTAAGTAATTGAGCAGAGCTATTAGCTGCATTCTATGCTCATTATTATCCTCAAGGAAAATTATATAAGATAAGAAGTAAGATCAACAGCTTTGGAGAAAGACTAGGTGAGAAGCTGGTAGATGCATACATAAGGTATTGAGGTATACTCTCCGCATGCCCTGAACACCATTATCATAACTGTTTAATTGTGAACTTCTTTTATCTTGGACTTGACTCCCAGAGTAAACATGCATTAGATATTGCTTCTAAAGGTTCCTTTATGGGGACCAAGATCTCACAAGCCTGGATTTTACTTGATATAATTTGGCATAATACTGAGAGTTGGTACCTACATTAGAAGGAAAAGATGAAGATTGATCCTGTTTATGATAGTATTAAGTCTTCCTTAGAACAAATGAGGTGAAAAATCTTAGTCATGGGCTAAATATTGGGACTGACCCCGCTTTACATATTTTGAAAGATTTCTTTTTGAGTTTTTGCATTTACCAGATAAAATATTTGTAAAGCATACCAGGGAATCTAAAGCTATTCGCATGGTAGAAGCAATCGTGAAGAAAACTACGCCATCCCAGAACCGACGAGAAGCTTATTTTAAACACAAGAGTAAAGAGAATCACTTTCAACCAAGTGTAAGAAGAGTATTAAGGTGGAACAATGTGGGACTCCACCTTATGTCGATATTGTGAAAGAACTCGCTACACCCATAGCAGTGGTAAATAAAGAAGCCTATTTAGACTGAGACACCACCTCCTATCTCAAAGGGTGTACCGAAGGTAAGGATGCAGGTAAACAAATTTTATCATGCTCCTTCGGAAGCAAGTCTTACTTTGGATTGTGTGACCCTGGGTCCCCAGTCAATATTATTCCTTACACTCTTTATGCAAAAAATTATGAGGAGCTTTCTCGACATACCCTTGAGCCAACTGATGTTGTTATTAAGGTTGCAGATAAGACAGATAGAATACCTTGTGGCGTCCTTAAAGATGTTAACATTATAATAGGATCACTCATTTATCCCATTGATATTTATGTACTGATGATTTCAGAGGAACAGGATTATCCTATTGTTGTTGGAACTTCTTTTATGAATGTTGCAGGAGCTTATATCAAAATGAAAACTATCTCTATGAATGGGGGGATGAGATGATTAAATTTCCATTTTGTTCTATCTTAAGTAAACCATATCAAGAAGAAGCTCAAGATGAGGGAGAGCAAAAATTAAATCAACTAGCTGAGATTCATCTCCAAACTCCAAAAGATGGAGTTTAAAGGGTCTTGGTAAGACTGATGAGTGGTATTTTTACACTCATCTACCTTAGTTTAAACCGATATGTTTCAATTTAAAAAGAGATATTTGCTCCGATGTTGCTACTAATGACTAATGAATGCAAAGGATTCCACAAATCCTAGCTTTGGTGTGTTTCCATGAGAAATGGGCTAGAAAGGGAAGAAATCACGCGAGAATATGCAAGGGAATGGAAATGAAGAAAGAAGGAATTATCAGGAGGTGCACCTGTGAAGAGAGGGCAAAATATGGCGTTCCATACGGGCGTGAGCGCCCGTATGGCATGGAAACCAAGGCAGATCGTCTACATGGACAACTATTATAAAGGGGACATCATCGAAATGTCAACATGTCACGACCGGTTTTTCAATAAAATAATTATTGAGAGACCAATCCCTTTTACGGACCAGTAAGGAAGAATTCCTTCTCACTGGTAGACAATATCTTGGTCACAGAAGAAAAATACCAGGAGTACTGAATATAATACAAGGTTGAGCGGAGACTGTCCAACAATTTATTACAAGCACGCCGATAAAACAAGACGGCGGATAGGGTGGCATGACTACTAACTCACGATAATAACGGTGGTGGAAATATCACCGCGAAGTGGGTGACATGACTCCTGAAGACTACAGCTCTTCGAGCGTCGGAGCGAGGCTCGAGGAGACTTATTGCGGGTGGCGGAAGCGTATATAATACAAGTGACCAATATCCGGGATCGCGCGGGACTGACTGGGATTCCTCTAGGCGTCGGACTCGCTATCAAACTCTTCATCCAAGAGATCACCTTCGGCAACATCTGGCCAAATCAACAAGCCAGGTGAGTACTATGAAAGTACTCGCAAGACAGTTCGGACATAAGATATAACAAATGTAAACATGAAGCATATGAACAAATCAACCAGTGCGTTCAGTCATAGAGATAATAAGTACTGGGTGCCAAGCGAGGGTCTGAATGACTCCTCGAGAGGAAACTGCAAGAATAGTAATACTGGTGCCAAACGAGGGTCTGAATGACTCCTCGAGAGGAAACTGCAAGAATAGTAATACTGGTGCCAAACGAGGGTCTGAATGACTCCTCGAGAGGAAACTGCAAGAACAATAATGCCGCAGTCGGGCGTCGGGGCGACACCACATAAAGGGCTTGTAACAGAAATAAAAGACAACCATGCCACAGTCGGACGTCTGAACGACATCACAGAAAGGGCTTATATTGTAGCTCAATAATTCAGTAGCTCGAGAACATAAATTATTACAAGTACGAAACAAAAATGAGGTTAGTCCATCCGCAGGAATAACAATTAAACTGGGTTACCACTTGAGCTTGTTCACCGGGGGGTAAATTCCACGAGGATAGATATGGATATACTGATCACCCTACTTGATCATGGATAGGGTGACTTGGAAGGAATTGACTCTGCAGAGTTTGTACTTAACCACAGCCAACGGATTTCAGTAGTCACGGGGACTAGTTTCGTTTATGGTGTTTTGGAATAATACGTCTAACCAGTACACACCCATTCAACATTCCGAAGCCAGGGATCACCCTCGGCAACGTTCAAGAAAAACCTTGAGACGGGGAGGCTACAACCTCGCGTAGCATGGGATCAAATTTCTATACGCGCGCTCTAAGGGGGTGCCCCCCCTCTCGGTCCCAACCGGAAACACCCATGCCCCCTGACCGGATGACTGGCTTTAATCCTGGGCCAAGGAACCATCATCCCCTCTGTTTGGTGTGTACACGGAAAGAGGTTACCAACTTACTAAACCGCATCTTGGCAAAGAAACATGTGGTACCACGGAAGGGAAAGAACGATAACGTGACTCCGTCCACGTTAACGTCGGAAATTGTCGGATGACGCAAGGCTGGTATGCTACAACAGTACCACCTTGCTGCCCTTCATGTCACCACATGATTAGGCCATCTCTCATCAGAGATCATCGCAACTTTGGAACATGCGGGTAGTTGCCTCACAAGCAACGAGGTACTCACCTACACTCATATGCCACGCACAAACTTATACGCAAACGTGCAAACACCTATCATATCAAAGGTTCAAACATGCTTGCCTGGTTCGGAGAAGTCGGAGTCTAGTTCGGCGAAGTTCGCGGCTCCGTCACCTCTTCCGGAACCTACGGCATAACGAAAAACGGGCACTAACGTGAAAACCAACGCGTGCATAAAACTTTCTCCAAAAATTTTCCAAATAAATCCCATAAAAAACTAGACAAAATTTTAAGATTGTCAGAAAAAGAATCACTCAAAAATCACTTTTTATTAAAAAGTTATAAAGGTTTCTGTCCAGGGACTCATCTGTAATGAAACAGAAAAGTTCCAGGGTTTAAACTGAGAAAACAGAAAACGCTTCGGACAGAATGCGCCAACTCAAAAGGGAAAACATATTTTGCCCGAAGGCGCCAACAGAAAACGGTTCGAGGGAGAATAGAACAGAGGCTGACATGGGGGTCCACATGTCAGGTTTAAAAAAGCTCGCCGGCGCCCGAAGACTGCGGTGGACGCCGGTGTCGAACCACGGCGAGTTAGGGGGATCGGAGGGTACCAAGAGCTTCAGCGTGTCCTTCCGTGTTGGTGGGTGGTGGATTCGACCGTCGGAGAGCACCACGTCAACGGCGACACTTTCTCCGGCGGACGGCGGTTCGGGTGATGGTGGGGAACTCCGGTGGTGAGCTGCAAACTTTGAATTGAAGCGCGGGTCAGCAGGAGGGATGCACTAGAGGGCTACTGGCAAGAAATGGGAGGCAGAGGTGCACGCACGGGAGTGAATCGAGCTGGATCCCGTTGCGGGTCGCGGCGGCCGGAGTCGAGGATGGAGACCTCCTCGGGGCTCTTCCAGTGGCTAGGCAGGGTCTTGGTGGAGTGCAGAGGTGGTGTGGGTTTGAGTTGAAGCTCGGGGCCTCTATTTATAGGCGGATCGAGGGGGTGGCCGTGAACGGAGAATCTTCGACGAGCAATTACGGCGACGTCGTGGATGAGCAGGTGGTTTAGGTGGCCAGGCAGCATCAGTGAGGTGTACTGGTGCCGTTCCCCCGCAAATCTCGGTTGGTCTTGGCGTAATGGCGACGGTCCATGGTGGGGTGGCCGCACGGGCACGACGGCGGCAGAGAGCATGCTCCGCGCCCTGCGGTTCACGACAAGAGTGGTAGCGCGATCAGGGGAGTGGAAGGCCACGCGGCGAGCTCCGGTGGCTTGGGCGGCGCTGGGTGGCGCCGTCTGCGCCGTGCCTCTCTCTGGCGGCCGCAAAGCCGCCGCTGGCGTCGGTCACGGGGCGGCGCACCTCTTCCTGCTCGTCGCCGACGTCCGCAAGGCTCCAGGCGCTCGTGCGGTGCAGGGACAAGGGGGAGGGGATGGGGAGCAAGGCGACATCGGGGCACTGTCGAGATCGACAACCGTTTCTGAAGAAAACGACAGTAAGCCACTAAACTGTTCTCTGAATTATCTGAACTTGACATTGACAATGCACTGCAGGTGCTCGACAGAATGATTTGACAATGAGAAAAAAATTCTGGGGCTGTGACTTGGTGAGGTGACCACTCAATGCACCCAGAGGCTGCCTGATTTTACTTGGAATTTTTGGAGAAGGATTTGAATGAATTTCACCAAATTTGACAAATCTGGTCCAAACTTGCAGCAAGTGTAGTTTGAAAAATTTGAACTGAAGACCAGTGGATCTTCATGGATCTTGGTTGAGGGTTCAAAGGATTAGGGAGGGAAATTTGTTTGGGAGCAGAAATCAAAGCAGAGATGGTAGCTCCTATGTAAATCTCTAAGGGCTAGAATAGAAGACAGAAATTTATTTGATAAGATTTAAATGGAAAATAATCATAGGGGGAGGTCCAACTTGCTGGATTTGATGCAAAACATGATCCAAAGATGAGGGGAGGGTTAGGAGAGTGGATTTGTACTAAGGCCATGGCAAGAGAGAATTGTTGAAAGTGGTAAAGGATTATTCCAAAAGCCATAGTGCATTTTCAAAGAGATTTTCAAAAGTCATTTTCCCCAAATGAAAAGCATTTTGTATTGAGTCCAAATAAAAAGCAAGAACCTCCAAGACCAAAAACAAATCTTGGGTGAATCCAAATAAAACTCTTGCCATAAAAAATATATTTGAAAGGGAGAGTTCCTTTGAAGAAAAATTTAAATCACCTCCCTCAAGTCAAATAAATTCTTTTGAAAAATCCAAATAAAAATTTGGGTGTCACAACACTTACCCCCTTAGGAAAAATCTCGTCCTCGAGATTTCTGCTGATCCTCAAATAGATATGGATATTCTGTCCGAAGGAAATCTTCCCTTTCCCATGTAGCTTCATCCTCAGTGTGGTTGCTCCACTGAACCCTGAAAAATTTTGTCGTTTTCTGACGGGTCCTCCTTTCAGATTCCTCCAATATCTTTACCGGCCGCTCTCTGTAGGTGAGATCTGGTTGTACATCAATGCTTTCATGAGATACATGCTTCTCCGGGTTACTCACACATTTTCTCAATTGGGAGACGTGGAATACGTCATGGACGTCTGACAGCTCCTTGGGTAGGTCTAATTGGTAGGCTACCGTGCCTCTTCGTGCCTTTACACAAAATGGTCCAATAAATCTCGGGGCTAGCTTCCCCTTAATTTTGAACCGTTGCAGACCCCTCATAGGAGATACTCGGAGGTATACGGAATCACCGGTTTCAAAGCCGACCTCACGATGCTTCTGATCATAGTAGCTCTTTTGTCGGCTTTGTGCTGTCTTGAGTCTGTCCCTGATCTGTTTAACTTTCTCCTCGGCCTCCTTGAGCATGTCTGGGCCGAAGATACGGCTGTCACCTGTTTCTGACCAATTCAGTGGGGTACGACACCTCCGTCCGTACAGTGCTTCAAAGGGTGCCATTTGCAAGCTGGCTTGGTAACTGTTGTTGTATGCAAACTCGGCATACGGCAAACTCTCTTCCCAACTGGACCCATAGGTGAGCACACAGGCTCTCAGCATATCCTCTAGGATTTGGTTTACACGTTTCGTTTGTCCATCAGTCTGAGGGTGGTACGCTGTACTGAAAGTTAGTTGCGTGCCCAGAGCTTGTTGTAGGTGATCCCAAAATTTGGAGACAAATTGTGTGCCTCGGTCGGATATTATAGTCTTTGGGACTCCATGCAAGCAAACTATACGGGAGAGATAAAGTTTGGCCAATCTTTGTGTGGAGTAGGTAGTCTTCACGGGAATGAAATGAGCAACCTTGGTTAGTCGGTCTGTGATGACCCATATGGCGTCATTTCCACGTTGTGATCGGGGTAGTCCGACGATGAAATCCATTCCTATTTCATCCCATTTCCACTCCGGTATCCTGTTTGGCTGGAGTAGCCCTGCTGGCTTTTGATGCTCGGCCTTGATGCGCTGACATGAATCGCAACAAGCAATAAATGCGGCTATATCTCTTTTCATACCGTGCCACCAAAATCTTTCCTAAATGTCTTTGTACATTTTAGTTCCTCCAGGATGGATTGAGTATGGAGCGGTGTGGCTTTCGGTCAAGATTTGTTGCTTGAGTTCCTCAATGTTAGGTACGCAAAGTCTGTCTCCGTACCGTAATATTCCTTCACTGTCTGTGATGAACTCTGAAGCCTTGCCAAGGTTCATTTTCTTCTTTATACCTTCAATGCTGGGATGTCCCTGTTGAGCCTTCTTAATTTGTTCCACCAGGGTGGGTTGTATCTCCAGATTTGATACGGTGCCCTCAGAGACTAACATCATGTTGAGCCTAGCAAACTCTTGCTGAAACTCAGGCCTCAAGTTTTGCGGACCGTCGTTGTCCGGGCTGGGGTTTCGACTAAGGGCATCAGCCACTACATTTGCTTTCCCTGGATGGTAGTGAATGCCGACATCATAGTCCTTGACCAATTCCAACCAGCGTCGTTGACGTAAATTTAGCTCTGGCTAGGTGAAAATATATTTGAGGCTCTTATGGTCCGTATATATCTCACAGCGATTTCCCAACAGAAAGTGCCTCCACTCCTTGAGTGCATGTATGACTGCTGCTAGCTCCAAGTCATGTGTTGGGTAATTTTCCTCATGTTTTCGCAGCTGCCTGGAGGCATACGCGACAACTCTGCCATCCTGCATTAGCACACACCCGAGACCCTTTCGGGACGCGTCACAATACACCTCAAAACTCTTGTGTATGTCTGGCACGGTTAAGACCGGTGCGGTTGTCAGCTTCTTCTTAAGTTCTTGGAAGCTCTGCTCGCATGCTTCCGTCCATACAAATTTCTTGTCCTTCTTGAGCAACTGGGTTATTGGTTTTGCCACAGTGGAGAATCCTTCAATAAATCTTCTGTAATATCCGGCCATTCCTAGGAAACTCCGCACGTCCGTAACGTTGGCGGGCGGCTTCCAGTCAAGTATGGCTTTGAGCTTTTCTGGGTCTACGGCCACGCCTTCATGGTTCAATATATGGCCTAGAAAACCAACTTGTCTTAGCCAAAATTCACACTTGCTAAATTTGGCATACAACTGTTGTTTCCTCAATTCTCCCAAAACAATTCTGAGATGCTCACCATGCTCTTCTGGTGTCCTTGAGTATACCAGAATATCATCGATGAACACCACAACAAATTTGTCCATGAACTTCATGAACACCTTGTTCATGAGGTGGACGAAATATGCGGGGGCGTTTGTTAGACCAAAAGGCATCACTGTGAATTCATATAAACCGTATCTGGAGGTGAATGCTGTTTTAGGGATATCTTCCGTCCGTACTTTCAATTGATGATATCCCGATCTCAAATCAATCTTTGAGAACACCTTGGCTTGTGCGAGCTGGTCAAACAAATCATTTATCTGTGGCATCGGATATTTGTTTTTGATGGTGACCATATTGAGGGCTCGATAGTCTATACACAGTCTCAGAGTCCCATCCTTTTTCTTGGCGAACAACACTAGCGAACCCCATGGTGAGGAGCTGGCTCGAATAAACACTTTGTCCAATAATTCCTTTATCTGCTTCTTCAACTCCACCAATTCTGAGGGTGCCATTCTGTACGCTTTCTTATAGATGGGAGCGGTGCCTGGTGCTAGTTCAATGCTGAACTCAATTTCTCGGTCTGGTGGCATGCCTGGCAGTTCTTCAGGAAATACGTCAGGAAACTCGCATACCACTGGGACTTTTCTCAGTTCTGAAATGTCCACTTTGTTCAGTTTTGGTTGCCGTGACCGTGGCCTTTCTTGAGCTGTAACTTTTATAGTCTTGCCGTGATGATGAGTGAGGATCACGGTCCGATTGAAACAGTCAATGAATCCTTTGTTGGTGGTTAACCAGTCCATCCCTAAAATGACATCCAGTCCTTTATTTTCCAATACAATGAGATTTGCTTGGAACTGTAGTCCTTCGAACTCAATGCTTACCCCTTGGCAGTAACTCTGAGCGATTTGCTTATTTCCGGGGGACTTGATGATCATAGATTTTTCCAAGGGAAGTATCGGAAAACCATGTTGCAAAACAAAACTCTTCGAAACGAACGAATGGGAAGCTCCAGAATCAAACAAAACCGTGGCAGGTACTGTGTTGACAGGGAACGTACCGAGCACGATGTCTGGGGCATTCTGTGCTTCTTCCCTGGTCACATGGTTCAGGTGACCCTTCTTGTGGTTGTTGTTGGGATTGAAATTGTTGCGCTTGGGGGCTGGATTGTTTCCACCATTGTTTGGCTTGGGGGCCGAGCTCCTTGGTTTTGGGCACTGTTTAGCATAGTGCCCTTCTTCACCACAAGCATAGCAGGTGACCCCTGGACGGTACGTGTACTCCTTGTCTCTGGCATGAAACTGTCTGACGGGCCTTGAATCAGTAGTCGTGGATCTCCTTGCTTCTGTCCTTGGGACCTCAGTCTTGCTTCGGTTGCTGCGGGCAAGAGTCGTCTTGTCCCTCTTTCACTTACGGATATCTTCCAGACTACGGCGCTCATTCTCCAAGGTAATGGCCTTGTCCACCAGAGTCTTAAAATCCGGAAAGGTGTGTACAATCAGTTGGCATCTTAGTGCTGGTGCCAGGCCGTCCAGGAATTTTTCCATCTTCTTGTTTTCTGTCATGTGCTCGTTGTAGGCATAACGAGATAGCTGGGTAAACTGACCGTTGTATTCTGTCACTGACATGCCTCTTTGCTTGAGATCGTCAAATTCTCTCTTCTTGATTTTTATGATGCTCCTGGGGATGTGTGCCCCACGAAAGCCTTCCTTGAATTCTTCCCAGGTGATGTTGTGCTCACTGGGGTGCATGTGTAGGAAGTTTTCCCACCATGCTGCAGCTGCTCCAGTAAGGTAGTGTGGTGCATAAAGTACCTTCTCATGATCCGAACATTGAGCAATGATCAGTTTCCTTTCAATGTCACGAAGCCAATCATCAGCTTCCAGTGGCCTATCGGTGTGAGCAAAAGTTGAAGGGCGAGTCTTCTGCAACTCAGATAACTTGGAATCTGGTTGATAGGGTTCACGGTGGTTTCCCATATTGATGACGTGATTCATCATCTCTTGGTGCTGTTGCTGGCTTTGCTCGAAGAGACGGCATACTTGAGAGTGGGCTGCTTCGCTGTCCTGTTGACTGGAGTGACCCTGAGTGAAATTGTTGCTAGTCTGTGTCCCATAAACCTCTTCTGGCTGATTGGGCATGGAGCGAGTCCACGGGCGAGACATCTTTCCAGTCTGGGGTATTATGTTGCAAAACCTGTGAGAAGAACTATGTAGCACAAGGAAAATCTTGCAAAGGCAACAATTTAAAAGACCTCAAGGTTTTTAAGAAAACATAAACGATTTTGCACGGAGAGGAACCGCTTAGCTTATACCTTACACGCGAAAAGCAAACACACGATACAACACTCAGGATGTGCGTACACATTCCTGACATGTTATTTAGACTAGCGTACTCCTCCGGAAAGCAGCAAACACACCAATAGAAACTAGCGTACAGAGAAAACACATCATACAAGTAGACATAACGCGTGGCTACTCGGCGCTCTTAGTCGGAGATGGTGAAGATTTCCTTCCCCTTGCCGAGGGCAAGACTCGGCGGTCCAGGAGAATCAACCTCCACCTCCTCTCTAGCTGGCTCCTGGCGCGTGACACTGCGCTGCGGTGATGGCACGGGGGCGACAGGCGGTAGAGCGGGTGCGGTAGGCGGTGCAGCTCTGACTGGAGTAGGAGCGATGACTCGGTCGAACTCCTCAGTGGTAGGCAGACGGCGAGCAGTGGCCAAAACGGCCAGTGCATAAGATGCTGAGGATGAGACGAATGTCAGAGGCGGTGCAGTGTGAAGAAGCTCCTTCCTGCAGGCAGGACCGCCCCGGACTAAGTCCATGCGGGCAGCCACAAGATCGTCCACGAGGTTGTCAAAAGACTCCTCCAGAGCCTTGAGATACTCCACAACCATCTCGATGGCTCCATCTCGCTCTCCCTGATGGCAGGCAAAAGCATAGTGGCTGGTGTATGGCACATGGCATGGGAGGTAGCGGTAGCGACGAGTCTTCATCGTAGGAAGGATGTCCCGAAGGCGAGCTATCGCCTCACGGGCAGCCATCTGCATGGCATGCCTCTCCGTAGGCATGGCCCTTCCCACAAAACGGAAGTGGCGAGCTGCAGAGCGTCCTCCCTTGAATTGCACCACAGCTTGGTGCATAGACACGTCGTCACTGAGCTTGTGCTGGTAAAGTGTGAACTCCGGGCAGGTCGCTGGCCCGATCACGAGCTTGGTGATGGAGACGAGGAGCTTGACAAACCCCTCGGGCACGTTCGTGAACACTCGGTTCTCACAGCTGCTGCTAGCCATCTACAAAAGTAGGCAAAAATTCTGAGTAGTCATGTCATAAATTTATGATGACCAACAGAAAGTAGCTACAATTGCAAAATGCTGAAAAAGCACAAAAGACGCTAATAACCGATTAGCGATCGCACCTAGTGGCTTCCTACAGTCAGCCTGGCTCTGATACCAAGCTTGTCACGACCGGTTTTTCAATAAAATAATTATTGAGAGACCAATCCCTTTTACGGACCAGTAAGGAAGAATTCCTTCTCACTGGTAGACAATATCTTGGTCACAGAAGAAAAATACCAGGAGTAATGAATATAATACAAGGTTGAGCGGAGACTGCCCAACAATTTATTACAAGCACGCCGATAAAACAAGACGGCGGATAGGGTGGCATGACTACTAACTCACGATAATAACGGTGGTGGAAATATCACCGCGAAGTGGGTGACATGACTCCTGAAGACTACAGCTCTTCGAGCGTCGGAGTGAGGCTCGAGGAGACTTATTGCGGGTGGCGGAAGCGTATATAATACAAGTGACCAATATCCGGGATCGCACGGGGCTGACTGGGATTCCTCTAGGCGTCGGACTCGCTATCAAACTCTTCATCCAAGAGATCGCCTTCGTCAACATCTGGCCAAATCAACAAGCCAGGTGAGTACTATGAAAGTACTCGCAAGACAGTTCGGACATAAGATATAACAAATGTAAACATGAATCATATGAACAAATCAACCAGTGCGTTCAGTCATAGAGATAATAAGTACTGGGTGCCAAGCGAGGGCCTGAATGACTCCTCGAGAGGAAACTGCAAGAATAGTAATACTGGTGCCAAACGAGGGTCTGAATGACTCCTCGAGAGGAAACTGCAAGAATAGTAATACTGGTGCCAAACGAGGGTCTGAATGACTCCTCGAGAGGAAACTGCAAGAACAATAATGCTGCAGTCGGGTGTCGGGGCGACACCACATAAAGGGCTTGTAACAGAAATAAAAGACAACCATGCCACAGTCGGACGTCTGAGCGACATCACAGAAAGGGCTTATATTGTAGCTCAATAATTCAGTAGCTCGAGAACATAAATTATTACAAGTACGAAACAAAAATGAGGTTAGTCCATCCGCAGGAATAACAATTAAACTGGGTTACCACTTGAGCTTGTTCACCGGGGGGGTAAATTCCACGAGGATAGATATGGATATACTGATCACCCTACTTGATCATGGATACGGTGACTTGGAAGGAATTGACTCTGCAGAGTTTGTACTTAACCACAGCCAACGGATTTCAGTAGTCACGGGGACTAGTTGCGTTTACGGTGTTTTGGAAAAACACGTCTAACCAGTACACACCCATTCAACATTCCGAAGCCAGGGATCACCCTCGGCAACGTTCAAGAAAAACCTTGAGACGGGGAGGCTACAACCTGGCGTAGCATGGGATCAAATTTCTATACGCGCGCTCTAAGGGGTTGCCCCCCTCTCGGTCTCAACCGGAAACACCCATGCCCCCTGACCGGATGACTGGCTTTAATCCTGGGCCAAGGAACCATCATCCTGGCCCCTCTGTTTGGTGTGTACACGGAAAGAGGTTACCAACTTACTAAACCGCATCTTGGCAAAGAAACATGTGGTAGCATGGAAGGGAAAGAACGATAACGTGACTCCGTCCACGTTAACGTCGGAAATTGTCGGATGACGCAAGGCTGGTATGCTACAACAGTACCACCTTGCTGCCCTTCATGTCACCACATGATTAGGCCATCTCTCATCAGAGATCATCGCAACTTTGGAACGTGCGGGTAGTTGCCTCACAAGCAACGAGGTACTCACCTACACTCATATGCCACGCACAAACTTATATGCAAACATGCAAACTCCTATCATATCAAAGGTTCAAACATGCTTGCCTGGTTCGGAGAAGTCGGAGTCTAGTTCGGCGAAGTTCGCGGCTCCGTCACCTCTTCCGGAACCTACGGCATAACGAAAAACGGGCACTAACGTGAAAACCAACGCGTGCATAAAACTTTCTCCAAAAATTTTCCAAATAAATCCCATAAAAAACTAGACAAAATTTTAAGATTGTCAGAAAAAGAATCACTCAAAAATCACTTTTTATTAAAAAGTTATAAAGGTTTCTGTCCAGGGACTCATCTGTAATGAAACAGAAAAGTTCCAGGGTTTAAACTGAGAAAATAGAAAACGCTTCGGACAGAATGCGCCAGCTCAAAAGGGAAAACGTATTTTGCCCGAAGGCGCCAACAGAAAACGGTTCGAGGGAGAATAGAACAGAGGCTGACATGGGGGTCCAAATGTCAGGTTTAAAAAAGCTCGCCGGCGCCCGAAGACTGCGGTGGACGCCGGCGTCGAACCACGGCGAGTTAGGGGGATCGGAGGGTACCAAGAGCTTCAGCGTGTCCTTCCGCGTCGGTGGGTGGTGGATTCGACCGTTGGAGAGCACCACGTCGACGGCGACACTTTCTCCGGCGGACGGCGGTTCGGGTGATGGTGGGGAACTCCGGTGGTGAGCTGCAAACTTCGAATTGAAGCGCGGGTCAGCAGGAGGGATGCACTAGAGGGCTACTGGCAAGAAATGGGAGGCAGAGGTGCACGCACGGGAGTGAATCAAGCTGGATCCCGTGGCGGGGCGCGGCGGCCGGAGTCGAGGATGGAGACCTCCTCGGGGCTCTTCCAGTGGCTAGGCAGGGTCTTGGTGGAGTGCAGAGGTGGTGTGGGTTTGAGTTGAAGCTCGGGGCCTCTATTTATAGGCGGATCGAGGGGGTGGCCGTGAACGGAGAATCTCCGGCGAGCAATTACGGCGACGTCGTGGATGAGCAGGTGGTTTAGGTGGCCAGGCAGCATCAGTGAGGTGTACTGGTGCCGTTCCCCCGCAAATCTCGGTTGGTCTTGGCGTAATGGCGATGGTCCACGGTGGGGTGGCCGCACGGGCACGACGGCGGCAGAGAGCGCGCTCCGCGCCCTGCGGTTCACGACGAGTGTGGCAGCGCGATCAGGGGAGTGGAAGGCCACGCGGCGAGCTCCGGTGGCTTGGGCGGCACTGCGTGGCGCCGTCTGCGCCGTGCCTCTCTCTGGCGGCCGCAAAGCCGCCGCTGGCGTCGGTCACGGGGCGGCGCACCTCTTCCTGCTCGTCGCTGACGTCCGCAAGGCTCCAGGCGCTCGTGCGGCGCAGGGACAAGGGGGAGGGGACGGGGAGCAAGGCGACATCGGGGCACTGTCGAGATCGACAACCGTTTCTGAAGAAAACGACAGTAAGCCACTGAACTGTTCTCTGAATTATCTGAACTTGACATTGACAATGCACTGCAGGTGCTCGACAGAATGATTTGGCAATGAGAAAAAAATTTCTGGGGCTGTGACTTGGTGAGGTGACCACTCAATGCACCCAGAGGCTGCCTGGTTTTACTTGGAATTTTTGGAGACGGATTTGAATGAATTTCACCAAATTTGACAAATCTGGTCCAAACTTGCAGCAAGTGTAGTTTGAAAAATTTGAACTGAAGACCAGTGGATCTTCATGGATCTTGGTTGAGGGTTCAAAGGATTAGGGAGGGAAATTTGTTTGGGGGCAAAAATCAAAGCAGAGATGGTAGCTCCTATGTAAATCTCTAAGGGCTAGAATAGAAGACAGAAATTTATTTGATAAGATTTAAATGGAAAATAATCATAGGGGGAGGTCCAACTTGCTGGATTTGATGCAAAACATGATCCAAAGATGAGGGGAGGGTTAGGAGAGTGGATTTGTACTAAGGCCATGGCAAGAGAGAATTGTTGAAAGTGGTAAAGGATTATTCCAAAAGCCATAGTGCATTTTCAAAGAGATTTTCAAAAGTCATTTTCCCCAAATCAAAAGCATTTTGTCTTGAGTCCAAATAAAAAGCAAGAACCTCCAAGACCAAAAACAAATCTTGGGTGAATCCAAATAAAAATCTTGCCATAAAAAAATATTTGAAAGGGAGAGTTCCTTTGAAGAAAAATTTAAATCACCTCCCTTAAGTCAAATAAATTCTTTTGAAAAATCCAAATGAAAATTTGGGTGTCACACAACATGGGAGCGTCGACAGAAGCTAGAACATCATAATCTTCATCATCATCCACAAACCCTAGCCGCTGCCATTTCCATCTCCATAGCGACAATGACCACCATAGTGCTTCCTCATCTAGTTCATACTTGTAATCGTGCATCACACAAGGCATCTAATGTAAGACATGTTTGCAATTAATCAATTTTCAAGATGTGTTCTTCAATGTTTACTTCTCGCGATCTGATTAAGGGAGTCCTGGACTAAGGGTCCTCGGGCGTCCGGCCTGTTGGACATGGGCCGGACTGATGGGCTGTGAAGATACAAGACCGAAGACTCTCCCCCGTGTCCGGATGGGACTCTCCTTGGCGTGGATGGCAAGCTTGGCGTTCGGATATAAAGATTTCTTTCTCTGCAACCGACTTTGTACAACCCTAGTCCCCTCCGGTGTCTATATAAACCGGAGGGTTTAGTCCCTAGAGACAATCATAATCATACATGCTAGACTTCTAGGGTTTTAGCCATTACGATCTCGTGGTAGATCAACTCTTGTAATACTCATATTCATCAAGATCAATCAAGCAGGAAGTAGGGTATTACCTCCATAGAGAGGGCCCGAACCTGGGTAAACATCGTGTCCCCTGTCTCCTGTTACCATCGACCTTAGATGCACCGTTCGGGACCCCCTACCCGAGATCCGCCGGTTTTGACACCGACATTGGTGCTTTCATTGAGAGATCCGATGCGTCGTCACCAAGAGGTTCGATGGCTCCGTCAATCATCTACAACAAGGCTGCCCAGGGGAAAGTTTTCCTCCCCGGACAGATCTTTGTGTTCGGCGGCTTCGCACTATGGCCAACTCGCTTGGCCTTCTAGAGCAGATCGACAGCTACGTCCCGGGCCACCAGATTAGTTTTGGAAGCCCGGACTATGTCGCTGACTTCGGGGAGAGTTGATCTTCCAAGGATTCACGACCCCAAGTTCCGCTCCGGCCTTAGATACAGAGCGCATGGCCAGGTCCGAAGACGGGCTTCCTGAGCCTGCCGGACTATCCGCAGCCGCTAAGCCCATTACGGGAGAGCCGGAGGAAGAAGTGTCACTGGCAACCATCGGGAAGCCGGACCCTTCTCCGGACACTGGCTCCGAACCTTCGGAGTCAACATCGTGTGAGTTCGGCCAAGGAATCTTCCTCTCGCCGTACTCCACGGGCTCTCTTCTCTCGGGCCAAACCTCACCTTTAAGCGAGGCTCTGGACTTAATGCGATCCCTTATTATTACAGAGGAGCAACGTCCGAACTATGCCCAGCCCGGACTAGGGGCTGAAAGCGGGGAACTTCACGTCCCACCCACCACCCACTTTATAGCCACTGTCGAGGACTTAACCGACATGCTTGATTATGACTCCAAAAACGTTGATGGTACGGACGACGATGCCGGAGAAGAGCAGGCCCAAAACCCGCCGTTTACCGGACGCTGGACAACCACCTCTTTGTATGACGTGTACATGGTGGATACACCCAAAGAAGTTAACGGCGATGACAAAGAAGACCCAGTCAAGGATAAACCTCCTGAGATACAGTCAAAGCACCGGCGTCAGCGGCGCCGCTCTAAATCACGCCGTAGAAAAAACAGCAATACCGGCACAGGAGAAAAAAAATACTCTAGTCGATGCCGAAGACAATGAAGATCCCGTTGAGCCAACCGCCCAACAGGACGAACGAGAAGATGGGCGAGTCAGCCCTAATGAACAGGCCGTAAACGAAGACTCGGAGGACAGGAACTATCTTCCGCTCTCCGAGGATGAGGTGAGCATCGGCAACGAGGATTTCATCGTGCCTGAGGAACCTCTCGAGCAGGAGCGCTTTAAGCAGCCGCTAATAGCCACTGCAAGGAGCCTGAAAAAGAAGCAGTAGCAGCTTCAAGCTGATCAAGATCTGCTCAACGATAGATGGACTAATGTCCTGGCAGACGAGGAATACGGCCTCGAGCGCCCAACCAAAAGTTACCCGAAGTGCAAATTGCTACCTCAGTTCGATGACGAGGTGCTGGAGCCCATACCATCATCGTGCAATGCGGCTGACCGACCACCACGTGGCCGGGACAAAGCGACAACTCAAGCCGAACACCAGCCCGTACTACCTCACCGTAAAGACAGAGATAAAACAGCTCGGGGATATACATATGACCTGCGGCAGGACCTGGACAGTAGAGCAGGACAGACCAGATCGATCTACGGATCGAGGGGGCGTGCCCCGACATGCGATGACGGCTACTTAGCCGGACGTGACAAGCATAATCACGCCCGGGCCGAAAACCAGAAATGAACTCCATCTGAGCTACGTCGCAACGTTGCCCGATATAGAGGCGCCGCACACCCCCTCTGCTTCACTGATGAAGTAATGGAGCACGAATTCCCAGAAGGGTTTAAATCCATGCATATCGAATCATACGATGGAACAACAGATCCCGCGGTATGGATTGAGGATTTTCTTCTCCATATCCACATGGCCCATGGTGATGATCTCCACGCCATCAAATACCTCCCACTAAAACTAAAGGGACCAGCGCTGCACTGGCTAAACAGCCTTCCAGAGAACTCCTTTGGCAGCTGGGAGGACCTGGAAGACGCCTTCCACGATAACTTCCAAGGTACATATGTCCGGCCACTGGATGCCGATGACCTAAGTCACATCATCCAGCAACTCGAAGAGTCAGCCAGGGAGCTTTGGACTAGGTTCTTAATTAAAAAGAACCAAATTGTCGATTGTCCGGACGATGAAGCCCTAGCGGCCTTCAAACGCAGCGTCCGGGACGAGTGGATCGCCCGCCACCTCGGTGAAGAAAAACCAAAATCCATGGCAGCCCTTACAGCTCTGATGACCCGCTTTTGCGCGGGAGAAGACAGCTGGCTCGCTCGTAGAAGCAACAACGCCAGTGATCCGGGCACCTCCGAAGTACGAGACGGCAACGGCAAGCCACGACGCAATAAACACAAGCGTCGCAATAATAATGGAGGAACGCAAGACACAACGGTCAACGCCGGATTCAACGGCTCCAAACCCGGTCAACGGAAAAAGCCATTCAAGGCAAACAGAGACGGACCATCCAATTTAGACAAGATACTGGATCGACCCTGCCAGATTCATGGCACCCCCGATAAACCAGCCAATCATACCAACAGAAGATGTTGGGTCTTCAAACAAGCCGGCAAGCTTAATGCCGAACACAAGGGGAAGGGGCCGCCTAGTGACAGCGATGACGAAGAGACTCGCCAACTGAACACCGGGGGTCAGAAGCAATCTCCCGCCGAAGTAAAAATAGTAAACATGGTATATGCGACACACACCCTTATAGGGGAGCGCAAGCGCGCACTACGGGACGCCTACGCCATAGAGCCGGTCGCCCCAAAAATTAATCTATGGGCAGCCTGCCCGATCACTTTTGATCGCAAGGACCACCCAGTCAGTATCCGTCATGCAGGTTCAGCAGCTCTGGTCCGCGACCCAATTATCGATGGGTTCCATCTCACGGAAGTCCTTATGGATGGCGGCAGTAGCCTTAATCTACTCTATCGAGACACTGTCCGAAAAATGGGCATTGACCCTTCAAGAATCAAGCCCACCACAACAACCCTCAAGGGAGCAGTACCCGGCGTAGAAGCTCACTGCACGTACTCCATCACATTGGAAGTCGTTTTTGGTTCGCCGAACAACTTCCGAAGCGAAGGCTTGACCTTCGATATTGTCCCGTTCCGCAGTAGCTACCATGCACTTCTAGGGCGTACCACTTTTGCTAGTTTTTATGCGGTCCCACACTATGCCTATGCAAAACTTAAGATGCCCGGTCCACGCGGTGTCATAATGATAAATGGAAATATGGAACGCTCCCTCCATACAGAGGATCATACTACGGCTACTACAGCCAAAGTACAAAGCGGCCTCATCAAGCCGCGTATCTCATCGACCATCAAGCTGTCGGTCTCTATTAAACAAGACCGATCAATCTCAGAGTTGGATTAGCAGTTCGGCCTTCGTCGTTCGCCTCATATACCTGCGAAGTTTGTACCACGCATACATAATTATGCACTTAAAATACCCTGGTCATCGGCGGAGGCACAATACGGTTTGCACTCCCATAGCCTCTTTTTCTTTTCTAATAACAATTTTTTTATCTTTTACCACAGGTGACTCGAGAGCTGGTGACCTCCCGGACTCTTTCGGAGTCCGGCTTTGTATACTCACCCAAAGGCTATTCCCATTGAGTCCTTTCGCTGAGGCAAGGCGGCGCAGACGTGCGACAGGAGGTCCAAATAATCTTTTGTAGACCGCACTCTTTATTTCGAGCCTGTAAAGTGCATTTTCTCTTAGCCTTCGACCCCTGGCATGTCAAATAGCCCGGGTAGGGGCGTTATAATCTGTAAGATTGTGTTTACTGTATCAATCAGATTACAGTGAACATAATCCATATTCAGTATTCGCTTTTTCTAAAGTACTGAATTTTGCTTCTTCGGTTGTTTCATACACGCACCTCGGCACAAATTGCCAGGGGCTCGATATGGGAACAAATGAGTTGCCGACAAGTCCAAACAGCTTTATAGCACACTTTGGCGTCACGAGTTTGGCCTTATATGCATCAGCTCCGAATCATGTCTTTGGTCAATAGTTGGGTTGCCCGGCTCCTGTGCTTACTACCTTACGTTCCGCTCTATCGGCTAAGGTAGTAAAGGGAGAACTACTGCGATTGTGTTTCCGGTTCATCTGGTCAAGCACCTCAGTAGAGAAAGCCGAAAACTGACTGTCATGATGCGGCGAGAGCTGGTCAACCACTCGATGACTTATCATAATCTTTTGCGATTCCTTCCGTATTACACGAAGGACCGTTCTTCAGGTCACCTATGTAACGCATCGTATTTCGGATAACCGCGTACATACCAGGGGCTATATCATAGACCCACCATCAAACTCCTCTGGCTAAGTGAAAGTGTTAAAGCCCTATAGTCCGATTGCCTAGTTCGCCGCATTGACACCTCCTTCACGGACCAAGACGTTGGGTCAAGAGTGATCAAGTGCTTTTTCGAACACCCCCGTATTATATGCGAGGGGGCCGAAGCCGACGATTGGAAAACTTTCAGATTATACAAAAATGACCGCACAGGAGGAACCAAAACTTTCAGGCAAAAAGTATAAAAAACATAGCCTTAATATATCATAATATTGTTTTTACAATTTCGGTACATTCACTCAAAGATCATATCCTTCGAGCACTGACCCTCTATCAAGCGGGCGCCTTCTAGGACATCCTCAAAATAATGCTCCGGCATGTGATGGTCCTTCCCGCTGGGTGGACTCTGTGCCGCGACGTTGGTGGCCTTCATCTTTCCCAGTACGTCTTGACACAGGAAAAGGCCATCCGCGCACCTTCGATGCACGTTGACCGCTTAACGGTGTCAATACGCGGCACTGCATCAACAAGTCGCTGCACCAAACCGAAATAACTATTCGGAATTGGCTCAGTCGGCCACAGCCGGACCACGACGTCCTTCATGGCAGATCCGGATATCTTGTGGAGTTCGGCCCACTGGGCCATCTGTTCGTTCAGCAACAGCGGGCGCTTTGGCGTGCCGAATTGTGACCAGAAAAGCTTCTGCGTTGCATACCCTTCTTGCGCTTGGTAAAACTGTGCCGCATTGGAGACACTCTTCGGCAAGCCCAAGAATGCGTCTGGAGAACTCCACATTTGATTAAGTGGGGCATACTTCTGATCGCCGAATTTAGTCTGTAATAGAAAGGGCTTACCGGCCGCTATCTCCCCGGCTTGCCGGATCTCCTCCCGAGCCGCTCTAGACTCGGATCGTGCTTCTCTCGCCTCTTGTAAGGCCTTCTCAAGTTCGGCTACTTTGGCCTTGATCTCCTCCTCGAGTGCTTGGCATTTGCTAGTGGCATTCTTTAGATCTCGCTCTATGGAAGATATTCTCTCCTCGCACTGGCACCGAGCAGCATGTTCGGCCTTTGACTCCTCAACTGCCTTCTTGGCGGCCACATTACTCATCCTGGCTTGCTCCTTGGCTCAGGCAAGCTCTGCCCGAAGGGTCTCAACCGTGGCACCACTATCTGCAGTTGTGCATGTCTTAGTATATAATCCTCAGCTTCGTGCTCATGTTATTATACATACATATACTGGCCGCCCCAAAACATACCTTGCGCCTCGTCGAGCCACCTGTTAATAAGCGTGATGTCGTCATCCGCCATGTCAAGTTTCTGCTTCAGACCTGCAACCTCTGTAGTATGGGCAGTCGCCATGGATGTAACAGCCTGTGTTCCAATTAGTTAGATTATTTCCTGGGCATGTCTTTTTCAATCCTCTGATTGCCTCCCTTTGGACGCCAACCACAGTCTCAGGGGCTACTATCTATACACAGGTGCATTTTGCGCATAGAGCACAACTGAAAATATTACATTACGTACCTCGAAGCCTCTTAGCAGGCCTGTGAAGGCTTCATTCAATCCGTTTTTCGCGGACAGAATCCTCTCAACCACCATACCCATCAAGGTACGATGTTCCTCTGAGACGGACACATGTCGCAGCACGTCCATCAATGTATCCGGCGCCTCCAGATTCCTGGAAGTAGCTGCAGGAGTACAGACTCCCTTTGAAGGGATATGTTTACTCGACCCTAGAGTCGTCTCCGGCTGTAAGCTGGATAGTCCGGGGCCTTTCTTGTTGGTCCCTGTACGGACCACACACCCCGGACCCTGGGCGACCGAAGTTTCACCTTCGGGCGTCGTCCTCTTTGTCCCCTGCACCACTTGTTGATCGGGAGAGATCCTCCCTGACGACACCTCAAAGTCGCCCGCCCTATTGGGAGAAGAGGCCTGTGGAGGCATCTCGCTTTCCATCATCTCCGGAAGAAGATCCCCCGAGGAAGAGGATTGTTGAGGAAGACTGCGTGCCGGACTGCAAAACATATATTCTAGATGTTACCCTTGTAACAGGAAAAGAATGGGATATGTTTAAGACACCCTTGTTCACTTACGATTTGGCTAAAGGCTTGTCCTTATAGAGGAACTATGCGACAACGTCGTCTTCCGAGCCCGAACTGCCTGACAGGGGCATCTTACCTCGCTTAGGAGCCTTTACCTCCCAACCTTCGAAGGCGGCCCTTTTCTTACCATGGGGAGAAATGATGTTAGCTTCTCCTTCTCTTTTGTCCTCGGAAGAGGGAGCCCTAATCTCTCCGGACATAGTGTCTGGTGTACCTTCAGAAGGGAGGCCACCTTTGGCCTTCCTTCTCTGCTCCTTGTCCTCTTTCACCGGCACTTGGTATGGTGCCAGAGCCAGCATCCTTGTTAGCACAGGATCAACTGGGTCTTCGGGAAGAGGGGCTGAACACCTAATTCACTCCGCCTTCTTTATCCAGCCCTGGAAGAAGATGGTTTTCTCAGTACCTTATTACGGGATATTTAATTAAGCTGTGTTCAGGAGTCGAGTGCTTACCGAGGTATCCGAATGGTTGCAGTCAAGGCCGATGTCCTCGGTGGTATCCGGCCACTGCTTTCATGTCCCGAAAAATAACTTCCACATTCCTTTGTGCGTCGTGCCGAAGAAGTGCTGAAGGGTCCATGGTCCTTCTGGATTGAACTCCCACATGCGGAGAGGCCGTCGCTGGCACGGCAGGGCCCGGCGGACTAGCATTACTTGGATTACATTCATGAGATCGGTGTCCTTCTCAAGGAGACTCCGGATGCGGCTCTGTAGTGTCCGCACTTCGTCAATTGATCCCCAGTCCAACCCCTTATTGATCCATGATGCGATCTGTATTGGAAGGCCAGATCGGAACGCAGGTGTAGCTGCCCACTTGGTACCACGGGGTTCATTGATGTAAAACCACTCCCGCTGCCATAAGTTGGAGGATTCCATGAAAGAGCCTTTTAGCCAAAGAGCGTTGGTAACTTTGCTCACCGTGGCACCACCACACTCCGCTTGCTTCCCCTCGATCACCTTCGGCTTCACATGAAACGTCTTGAGCCATAAGCCGAAGTGTGGGGGAATACGGAGAAAGGCCTCGCACATGACGATGAACGCCTAGATGAGAGGAAAAGAGTCTGGGGCTAGATCGTGAAAATCTAGCCCATAATAGAACATGAGCCCATAGCCAAAGGGATGGAGAGCGAACCCTAGCCCCCGGAGGAAGTGGGAGATGAATACGACCCTCTCGCCGGGTCTAGGGGTAGGGATGACCTGCCCTTTAACAGGGAGCCTGTGGAGGATTTCCGCGGTCAGGTATCTTGCCGCTCGGAGCTTCGCAATATCCTCCTCTGTGACAGAAGAGGCCACCCACCGGCCTTGAAGGCTGGGTCCGGACATGACTGGGAGGCTCGTAGCAATTAAAACTTGGGTGCTGGAACTCGAGATTGGAAAGGTTGAGGAAGAGGCAGGCGTGGAGGAGAAAGACGGGTCTGTGCCCCTTTATAAAGGCGGTGAATATCAAACGCCTCCTCATGGGCCTTAAAACTTGCCTATTCCCAAGGAATCATGCCGATGGGACGGTTGGATTACCCACGCACGTACTGATGAGAATCCCGCAACAAGGGGACACGATCTCTGCTTTGACAAGACGTGCCAATGGAACCGCATCTCAAAACATGGAGCGGCAGGCCGAAAAACGGTTCGAAATAATGACCGGGTGATGACATGGCATCACGCTACAAAAAGTTGTCAGTAGATTGGACTTGTGAAATATTATACTCTCTGCGGTTGTGTGTGGTACTTGTTTTGTAGAGCCAGACACATTCTTTGTGTTCGAAGGCCGTTTTGGAGTATTCGGAGGAGGAACCCGCCTTGCAATGCCGAAGACAATCTGCACGCCGGACACCTCGTCATTGAAGCCTGGTTCAGGGGCTACTGAGGAGTCCTGGACTAAGGGGTCCTCGGGCGTCCGGCCTGTTGGACATGGGCCGGACTGATGGGCTGTGAAGATACAAGACCGAAGACTCTCACCCGTGTCCGGATGGGACTCTCCTTGGCGTGGATGGAAAGCTGCGTTCGGATATGAAGATTCCTTTCTCTGCAACCGACTTTGTACAACCCTAGTCCCCTCCGGTGTCTATATAAACCGGAGGGTTTAGTCCCTAGAGACAATCATAATTATACAGGCTAGACTTCTAGGGTTTTAGCCATTATCTCGTGGTAGATCAACTCTTGTAATACTCATATTCATCAAGATCAATCAAGCAGGAAGTAGGGTATTACCTCCATAGAGAGGGCCCGAACCTGGGTAAACATCGTGTCCCCTGTCTCCAGTTACCATCGACCTTAGACGCACAGTTCGGGACTCCCTACCTGAGATCCACCGGTTTTGATCTCCATGTGTGAGTAGTTCGGTAAGGTATGGCTTGAGGCATGGGTCTTGCCACCCTCTGTATTTGTTGTGGGGATCAATGGAAGTGCTTTGAATTAACATCATGTATGTGTGAAATAAAATTGTTCCGTAGATGTCTCTTGCCTTGTCCACAATCTTCATCCTTGCAGGTACCCAAGATCATGGAGATCAAGCACCCGTGAGGCTAGGAGCTAGGAGACCGTGATGTGTTATACCGAACACCGGTAACAGTAAGTTTCAGTAGGGTAACACGGATCCTATCCTTGGGGATTCATGTGGTGTAGTCATTAAATGTCCAAAGCTCTTGTCTGATTTAATTATATTAATTATCAACGCAACCCCGCGCGACAGATAGGGCCTGCGGTAGGACAACTGATTCTTGATGTAGGACGCATGCCAGTGAAGATGTTATTTGGACACATCCCCCACTTCGATCTATAACAAGCACATCCCAATGGGTGACTTCAAGCACACAAATTAAGAACATACCTGGTCCCAACACAAATACATGGCTGTATGCATTAAGACCTCATACTTGTACCTCATTTTATTATAAGTGTTTGAATCACTATTTGCTTGCTTGATCCAGTCAAAAGATGGAATTGACACTTTACATAAGCTTGCTAGAGACCATCGCTTCCAGGGAATCTTCCTCTCATGGGTTCGATAACCCAGGGTCACCTCTGGAGAAATAGGTGGAGGATACACTTTTCTATTCCAATATTGAATCAATAAAAGGAGGTATCAAGCCCTTTTTTGGCGCTATTGCCGGGGAGGAGTTTTGTATCCCTAGTCTTTGTGTTTAGAGTTTTTTTAAAGTTAAGTTTTTGTTTTTGTTTTTAAGTTTCTATTTTTAGTTTAAGTTTTATTTTTGTTGCTAGTCTTGTCAGTTGAGAAAAACCAAAAACATTACTATGGCTCATAATCTTGGGAGTTTTGCTACTCCCAACAACAACTTCATGCCTGAACCCATAGCACAACCTGAGGTTGCATCCGATGAGTATGAGATCAAACCGAAGTTAGTTTCCATGGTTCAATAGGACCAATTTGGAGGCTCTATTTCTGAAGATGCCGGTATGCACTTGCATAATTTTACTGAACTGTGCAACATGACACACATTAGAGTTATGACCCTGACGCTTTAAAGTTGCGTCTCTTTCCTTTCTCTTTGAGAGGAGAAGCAAAGGAGTGACTTCTAGCCCTACCTAGAGGCAGTATTACTTCTTGGGCTGATTGTAGCAGCAATTTTTTATCTATGTTTTGTCCACCTACAAAGATTATGCAATTACATTCTCATATTACAAGCTTCAAGCAGGAAGAACGTGAGCCACTAGCGCTTGCGTGGGATAGAATGAAAGAAGCTCTAAGGAACTGTCCTAATCATGGAATGGAGGAATGGTTAATCCTTCGTATGTTTTATAATGGCTTAAATCACATGTCAAAAACTATGCTTGATACAACTGCTGGAGGAACAATTATGGGAGCCCATAGATGAAGTCAAGAAACTACTCGATGATATGTAAGAAAACCATGCCCAATGGCATGTTAAGAGAGCCACTACCAAGAGGGTGAATTTCATTGAAGAAAGTAGCACAGAGTTGACAGCCAAACTTGATGAACTTATCTCCATGATGAAAGGTAAAGAAGAGGTAAATGTGAATGCCATCACTAATGAATAAACTAGTGATGTGAATTTTATTACTCATAATAGCTATAATCCCAACTGAAAAATAATGGTTATGCTCCTAGACTTCATTATCCTAGTAATGGAGGGGCATCAAATAATTTCAATGGTGCTAATAACAGCAATAGAAATACTCTTGAAGAAACTCCTAAAAAATTATTGCTAGTCGAACTGAGCAGAATGAAAACTCAAGAGTATCTTCAAGAATCATGATAACTTACTTGGTCAATTGACCAGTAAGGTTGTTGGACTAACAAATGATGTGCAAATACTTGAAGGAAGATCCAAGAATATGGAGGCACAAGTGGCTAAAATGCAGAGAGCCAAACATTAATCTTAGCCAAATTTGTAGGTAAGCCAGAACCTAACCCGGTTGAAGATGTTAAGATAGTTAGAAGCAATGATGAGAAGACCGAAGAGTTGGACGCAAGCCATGTGCTAGAGTATAATTACACCGTTGCTGATTTTGTGAAGATGATATCAAGGAAATATCCACTACCTGAGGTAATTAATAATGAAGCATATAATGTCTTTGTTGAGAAAGTTGCAACCAAGGTACATGAACTTGATGATGAAAGAAAGAAGCTTTACAGTAAGTTACCAGCTAAGCAAGAAGATGCTTTTGAACCCACTATAGAGATTGAGATTGGATTGAATAAATTGAGTGCTTTATGTGATCTAGGGGCTAGTGTTTCCACTATTCCCAAATCTATTTATGATAGTCTCAATCTACGTCCTTATGCAACTACTGAAATTATATTGAATATGGCTAATTGTACTTTTGCTCGGGAAGTAGGCATTAAGCATGGAGTTATTCCAACCTATAAGAAGGCTGGCCGACCCGCCCATCTGAGGGCTCCCTCGATTTTGCGTTGTTCCGCTCGTTCGATCACCTCTAGTTTGGTCAATGTGCTCGCGTGGCCGGTTCGATTTTGACTGCCTATTTTGACCCAACGATCCTGCGTGGAATCCGATGACCAGTGCGCTCACCGAGTTCTTCCGCTGGCTGGTTCCAAAATCTAGGGTGACAACTCCTCGCATGTCGTGTGGCTTGTCCATGATTATCACGGCGTGCATCGTGCACTACAAGAATCTGCTTATTTGTCGTCTGCCATGGCAGACGGCAAAGGCACCAAAAGCGAACGATAAAGGCCTTTGTCGTCTGTCACCGACGGCAAACCTGCTGTTGGGGAACGTAGCATGCAATTTAAAAAAAATCCTACGATCACGCAAGATCTATCTAGGAGATGCATAGCAACGAGAGGGGAGAGTGTGTCCATGTACCCTCGTAGACCGAAAGCGGAAGCGTTAGCTTAACGTGGTTGATGTAGTCAAACGTCTTCACGATCCAACCGATCCAATTACCGAATGTACGGCACCTCCGTGTTCAGCACACATTCAGCTCGATGACATCCCTTGAACTCTTGATCCAGTAGAGGGTCGAGGGAGAGTTCTGTCAGCACGACGGCGTGGCAACGGTGTTGGTGATGTGATCCGTTCAGGGCTTCGCCTAAGCACTACGACACTTTGACCGGAGGAGTAAACTGTGGAGGGGGGCACCGTACACGGCTAAGAAAACAATTTATGTGCCTTTGGGGTGCCCCCTGCCCACGTATATAAAGGAGGGGGAGAGAGGACGGCGGCCAGGAGGGGCGCGCCATGGGGGGGAGTCCTACTTGGACTCCTAGTCCAAGTAGGACCCCCCTTTTCCTTTCTCCACCGGAGGGAAAAGGAAGGAGAGGGAGGGGGAAAGGGAAGGGGCGCCGCCCCTACTCCTTGTCCTATTTGGACTCCCTAGGAGGGGGGCGTGCGGCCACCCCCGCGGGCTTCCCTCTCTCTCCCTTAGTCCCATGTTGGCCCAACACTTCTGGGGGGGGGGGGGTTCCGGTAACCCCTCGTTACTCCGGAAAAATACCCGAACCACTCGGAACCATTCCGATGTCCGAATACTACCTTCCAATATATGAATCTTTACCTCTCGACCATTTCAAGCCTCCTCGTCATGTGCGTGATCTCATCTGGGACTCTGAACAAACTTCGGTCACCAAACCAAATCGTCATCGAACATTGAGCGTGCGGACCCTACGGGTTCGAGAACTATGTAGACATGACCGAGACACATCTCCAATAAATAACCAATAGCGGAACCTGGATGCTCATATTGGCTCCTACATATTCTACGAAGATCTTTATCGGTCAAACCGCATAACAACATACGTCATTCCCTTTGTCATCGGTATATTACTTGCCCAGGATTCGATCGTCGGTATCATCATACCTAGTTCAATCTCGTTACCGGCAAGTCTCTTTACTCGTTCTGTAATGCATCATTCCATCACCAACTCATTAGTCACATTGCTTGCAAGGCTTATAGTGATGTGCATTACCGAGAGGGCCCAGAGATACCTCTCCGATACACGGAGTGGCAAATCCTAATCTTGATCTATGCCAGCCCAACAAACACCTTTGAAGACACCTGTAGAGCATCTTTATAATCACCCAGTTACGTTGTGATGTTTGATAGCACACAAGGTGTTCCTCCGGTATTCGGGAGTTGCATAATCTCATAGTGAGAGGAACATGTGTAAGTCATGAAGAAAGCAATAGCACTAAAACTAAATGATCATTATGCTAAGCTAACGGATGGGTCTTGTCCATCACATCATTCTCTAATGATGTCATCACGTTCATCAAATGACAACACATGTCTATGGTCAGGAAACATAACCATCTATGATCAACGAGCTAGTCAAGTAGAGGCATACTAGGGACACTCTGTTTTGTCTATGTATTCACACATGTACTAAGTTTCCGGTTAATACAATTCTAGCATGAATAATAAACATTTACCATGATATAAGGAAATATAAATAACAACTTTATTATTGCCTCTAGGGCATATTTTCTTTAGTCTCCCACTTGCACTAGAGTCAATAATCTAGATTACATACTAATGATTCTAACACCCATCAAGTCTTGGTGCTGATCATGTTTTTCTCGTGGAAGAGGCTTAGTCAATGGGTCTGCAACACTCAGATCCGTATGTATTTTACAAATCTCTATGTCTCCCTCCTTGACTTGATTGCGGATGGAATTGAAGCATCTCTTGATGTGTTTGGTTCTCTTGTGAAATATGGATTCCTTCGCCAGGGCAATTGCTCCAGTATTGTCACAAAAGATTTTCATTGGACCCGCTGCACTAGGTACTACACCTAGATCGGATATGAACTCCTTCATTTGTTGCTTCCGAAGCAGCTATGTACTCCGCTTCACACGTAGATCCTGCCACGACGCTCTGCTTGGAACTGCACCAACTGACAGCTCCACCATTCAATATAAATACATATCCGGTGTGTGACTTAGAATCATCCGGATCACTGTCAAAGCTCACATCGACATAACCATTTACGACAAGCTCTTTGTCACCTCCATGAACGAGGACTATATCCTTAGTCCTTTTCAGGTATTTCATGATGTTCTTGACCATTGTCCAGTGATCCACTCCTGGATTACTTTGGTACCTCCCTGCTAAACTTATAGCAAGGCACACATCAGGTCTGGTACACAGCATTGCATACATGATAGAACCTATGGCTCAGGCATAGGGAATGACTTTCATTTTCTCTCTATCTTCTGCAGTGGTCGGGCATTGAGTCTGACTCAACTTCACACTTTGTAACACAGGAAAGAACCCTTTGTTTGACTGATCCATTTTGAAATTCTTCAAAACTTTATCAAGGTATGTGCTTTGTGAAAGTCCAGTTAAGCGTCTTAATCTATCTCTATAGATCTTGATGCCCAATATATAAGCAGCTTCGCCGAGGTCTTTCATTGAAAAATTCTTATTCAAGTATCCTTTTATGCTATCCAGAAATTTTGTATCATTTCCAATCAACAATATGTCATCTACATATAATATTAGAAATGCTACAGAGTCCCACTCACTTTCTTGTAAATACAGGCTTCTCCAAAAGTCTGTATAAAACCATATCCTTTGATCACACTATAAAAACGTATATTCCAACTCTAAGATGCTTGCACCAGTCCATAAATGGATCGTTGGAGCTTGCACACTTTGTTAGCACCTTTAGGATCAACAAAACCTTCTGGTTGCATCATATACAACTCTACTCTAAGAAATCCATTAAGGAATGCAGTTTTGACATCCATTTGCCAAATTTCATAATCATAAAATGCGGCAATTGCTAACATGATTCGGACGGACTTAAGCATCGCTACGGGTGAGAAGGTCTCATCGTAGTCAACTCCTTGAACTTGTCAAAGACCTTTCGCAACAAGTCGAGCTTTGTAGACAGTAACATTACCGTCAGCGTTAGTCTTCTTCTTGAAGATCCATTTATTCTCTATGGCTTGCCGATCATCGGGCAAGTCAACCAAAGTCCACACTTTGTTCTCATACATGGATCCCATCTTAGATTTCATGGCCTCAAGCCATTTCGCGGAATCTGGGCTCATCATCGCTTCCTCATAGTTTGTAGGTTCGTCATGGTCTAGTAACATGACTTCCAAAACAGGATTACCGTACCACTCTGGTGCGGAACGTACTCTGGTTGACCTATGAGGTTCGGTAGTAACTTGATCTGAAGTTTCATGATCATCATCATTAACTTCCTCACTAATTGGTTTAGGCATCAATGCAACTGGTTTCTATGATGAACTACTTTCCAATTCGGGAGAAGGTACAATTACCTCATCAAGTTCTAGTTTCCTCCCACTCACTTCTTTTGAGAGAAACTCCTTCTCTAGAAAGGATCCATTCTTAGCAACGAATATCTTGCCTTCGGATCTGTGATAGAAGGTATACCCAACATTCTCCTTTGGATATCCTATGAAGACGCATTTCTTCGATTTGGGTTCGAGCTTATCAGTTTGAAGCTTTTTCACATAAGCATCGTAGCCCCAAACTTTAAGAAATGACAACTTAGGTTTCTTGCCAAACCACATTTCATATGGTGTCGTCTCAACGGATTTCGATGGTGCCCTATTTAACGTGAATGCAGCTGTCTCTAAAGATTAACCCCAAAACGATAGTGGTAAATTGGTAAGAGGCATCATAGATCGCACCATATCTAATAAAGTACGGTTACGACATTCGGACACACCATTATGCTATGGTGTTCCAGGTGGCGTCAGTTGCACAACTATTCCACATTGTTTTAAATGAAGACCAAACTCATAACTCAAATATTCACCTCCACGATCAGATCGTAGAAAATTTATTTTCTTGTTACGATGATTTTCCACTTCACTCTGAAATTCTTTGAACTTTTCAAATGTTTCAGACTCATGTTTCATTAAGTAGATATACCCATATCTGCTCAAATCATTTGTGAAGGTCAGAAAATAATGATACGCGCCGCAAGCCTCAACACTCATCGGACTGCATACATCAGTATGTATTATTTCCAATAAGTCAGTTGCTCGCTCCATTGTTCCGGAGAACGGAGTCTTAGTCATCTTGCCCATGAGGCATGGTTCGCAAGCATCAAGTGATTCATAATCAAGTGATTCCAAAAGCCCATCAGCATGGAGTTTCTTCATGCGCTTTACACCAATATGACCTAAATGGCAGTGCCACAAATAAGTTGCACTATCATTATTAACTTTGCATCTTTCGGCTTCAATATTATGAATATGTTTATCACTACAATCGAGATTCAACAAAAATAGACCACTCATCAAGGGTGCATGACCATAAAAGATATTACTCATATAAATAGAACAACCATTATTCTCTGATTTAAATGAATAACCGTCTCGCATTAAACAAGATCCAGATAT
This sequence comes from Triticum aestivum, assembly GCF_018294505.1. Taxonomy (NCBI): domain Eukaryota; kingdom Viridiplantae; phylum Streptophyta; class Magnoliopsida; order Poales; family Poaceae; genus Triticum; species Triticum aestivum. The sequence goes on along the minus strand of NC_057796.1, from coordinate 330,650,229 downwards.
AATGTTCATGCTCAACGCTGGCACCAAATAACAATTATTTAGGTCTAAAAGTAATCCCTAAGGTAGATGTAGAGGTAGCGTGCCGACGGCAATCACATCGACTTTGGAACCATTTCCCACGCGCATCGTCAGCTCGTCCTTAGCCAATCTTCGTTTAATCCGTAGCCCCTGTTTCGAGTTGTAAATATGAGCAACAGAACCAGTATCAAATACCCAGGCGCTACTACGAGCATTAGTAAGGTACACATCAGTAATATGTATATCAAATACACCTTTCACTTTGCCATCCTTCTTATCCGCCAAATACTTGGGGCAGTTCCGCTTCCAGTGACCAGTCCCTTTGCAGTAGAAGTACTCAGTTTCAGGCTTAGGTCCAGACTTGGGTTTCTTCCCGGGAGCAGCAACTTGTTTGCCGTTCTTCTTGAAGTTCCCCTTCTTCCCTTTGCCCTTGTTCTTGAAACTAGTGGTCTTGTTAACCATCAACAGTTGATGCTCCTTCTTGATTTCTACCTCCGCAACCTTTAGCATTGCGAAGAGCTCAGGAATTGTCTTTTCCATCCCTTGCATATTATAGTTCATCACAAAGCCTTTATAGCTTGGTGGCAGTGATTGAAGAACTCTTTCAATGACACTATCATCAGGAAGATTAACTCCCAGCTGAGCCAAGTGGTTATGGTACCCAGACATTCTGAGTATGTGTTCACTGACAGAACTATTCTCCTCCATTTTGCAGCTATAGAACTTGTTGGAGACTTCACATCTCTCAACTCGGGCATTTGCTTGAAATATTAACTTCAACTCCTGTAACATCTCATATGCTCCATGACGTTCAAAACGTCTTTGAAGTCCCGATTCTAAGCCGTAAAGCATGGCACACTGAACTATCGAGTAGTCATCAGCTTTGCTCTGCCAGACATTCATAACTTCCGGAGTTGCTCCTGCAGCGGGTCTTGCACCTAGCGGTGCTTCCAGGATGTAATTCTTCTGTGCAACAATGAGGATAATCCTCAAGTTACGGACCCAGTCCGTGTAGTTGCTACCATCATCTTTCAACTTAGCTTTCTCTAGGAATGCATTAAAATTCAAGGGAACAGTTGCACAGGCCATTGATCTACAACAACATAATATGCAAAAGCTATCAGGTACTAAGTTCATGATAAATTAGAGTTCAATTAATCATCTTACCTAAGAACTCCCACTTAGATAGACATCCCTCTAGTCATATAAATGATCACGTGATCCATATCAACTAAACCATGTCCGATCATCACGTGAGATGGGAGTAGATTTCAATGGTGAACATCTCTATGTTGATCATATCTACTATATGATTCACGCTCGACCTTTCGGTCTCAGTGTTTCGAGGCCATATCTGCATATGCTAGGCTCGTCAAGTTTAACCCGAGTATTCTGCACGTGCAAAACTGGCTTGCACCCGTTGTATGTGAACATAGAGCTTATCACACCCGATCATCACGTGGTGTCTCGGCACGACGAACTATAGCAATGGTGCATACTCAGGGAGAACACTTATACCTTGAAATTTAGTGAGGGATCATCTTATAATGCTACCGCCGTACTAAGCAAAATAAGATGCATAAAAGATAAACATCACATGCAATCAAAATATGTGACATGATATGGCCATCATCATCTTGTGCCTTTGATCTCCATCTCCAAAGCACCATCATGATCTCCATCATCACCGGCTTGACACCTTGATCTCCATCGTAGCGTCCTTGTCGTCTCGCCAACTATTGCTTCTACAACTATCGCTACAGCATAGTGATAAAGTAAAACAATTACATGGCGATTGCATTTCATACAATAAAGCGACAACCATAAGGCTCCTGCCAGTTGCCGATAACTTTTACAAAACATGATGATCTCATACAATAAATTATGTCGCATCATGTCTTGACCATATCACATCACAACATGCCCTACAAAAACAAGTTAGACGTTCTCTACTTTATTGTTGCATGTTTTACGTGGCTGCTACGGGCTTCTAGCAAGAACCGTTCTTACCTACGCATCAAAACCACAACGATTTTCATCAAGTGTGCTGTTTTAACCTTCATAAGGACCAGCCGTAGTCAAAGTCGATTCAACTAAAGTTGGAGAAATATACACCCGCCAACCACCTGTGTACAAAGCACGTCGGTAGAACCAGTCTCATGAACGCGGTCATGTAATGTCGGTCCGGGACGCTTGATCCAACAATATTGCCTAATCAAAGTAAGATGTTGGTGGTAAACTGTATGACCATTGTCGCCCATAACTCTTTGTGTTCTACTCGTGCATATCATCTACACATAGACCTGGCTCGGATGCCACTGTTGGGGAACGTAGCGTGCAATTTCAAAAAAATCCCTACGATCATGCAAGATCTATCTAGGAGATGCATAGCAATGAGAGGGGAGACTGTGTCCACATACCCTCGTAGACTGAAAGCGGAAGTGTAAGGTTAACGCGATTGATGTAGTCGAACGTCTTCACGATCCAACCGATCCAAGTACCAAACGTACGGCACCTCCGTGTTCAGCACACGTTCAGCTCAATGACGTCCCTCGAACTCTTGATCCAGTAGAGGGTCGAGGGAGAGTTCCGTCAGCACGACGGCGTGGCGTCGGTGTTGGTGATGTGATCCGCGTAGGGCTTCGCCTAAGCACTACGACGCTATGACCGGAGGAGTAAACTATGGAGAGGGGCACCGCACATGGCTAAGAAAACAATTGATGTACCTTTGGGGTGCCCCTGCCCACGTATATAAAGGAGGGGGAGAGAGGCCGGCGGCCAGGAGGGGCGTGCAATGGGGGGAGTCCTACTTGGACTCCTAGTCCAAGTAGGATTCGCCCCCCCCTTTCCTTTCTCCGTCAGAGGGAAAAGGAAGGAGAGGGAGAGGGAAAGGGAAGGGGCGCCGCCCCCTCCTCCTTGTCCTATTCAGACTACCTAGGAGGGGGCGCGGCCACCCCTGCGGGCTTCCCTCTCTCTCTTAGGCCCATGTTGGCCCAACACTTCCCCGGGGGGTTCCGGTAACCCCTCGGTACTCCGGAAAAATACCCGAACCACTCGGAACCATTCCGATGTCTGAATACTACCTTCTAATATATGAATCTTTACCTCTTGACCATTTTGAGACTCCTCGTCATGTCCGTGATCTCATCCGGGACTCCGAACAAACTTTGGTCACCAAAACACACAACTCATAATACAAATCGTCATCGCACGTTAAGCGTGCGGACCCTACGGGTTCGAGAACTATGTAGACATGACTGAGACACATCTTCGATCGATAACCAATAGCGGAACCTGGATGCTCATATTGGCTCCTACATATTCTACGAAGATCTTTATCGGTCAAACCGCATAATAACATATGCCATTCCCTTTGTCATCGGTATGTTACTTGCCCGAGATTCGATTGTCGGTATCATCATACCTAGTTCAATCTCGTTACCGACAAGTCTCTTTACTCGTTCCGTAATGCATCATCCCATAGCCAACTCATTAGTCACATCGCTTGCAAGGCTTATAGTGATGTGCATTACCGAGAGAGCCCAGTGATACCTCTCCGATACACGGAGTGACAAATCCTAATCTTGATATATGCCAACCCAACAAACTCCTTCGGAGACACCTGTAGAGCATCTTTATAATCACCCAATTACGTTGTGATGTTTGATAGCACACAAGGTGTTCCTCCGGTATTCGGGACTTGCATAATCTCATAGTCAGAGGAACATGTATAGGTCATGAAGAAAGCAATAGCAATAAAACTCAATGATCATTATGCTAAGATAACGGATGGGTCTTGTCCATGACATCATTCTCTAATGATGTGATCCCGTTCATCAAATGACAACACATGTCTATGGTCAGGAAACATAACCATCTTTGATCAACGAGCTAGTCAAGTAGAGGCATACTAGGGACACTCTGTTTTGTCTATGTATTCACACATGTACTAAGTTTCCGGTTAATACAATTCTAGCATGAATTATAAACATTTATCATGATATAAGGAAATATAAATAACAACTTTATTATTGCCTCTAGGGCATATTTCCTTCACCTGCCCGGCAAAGAGAGCGACGGTAACCAGGTTATTTGCCGTCTGCTTCCTCAAAGCGGACGGCAAAGGCACTTTGCCGTCGGTGGTAGAAGACAAAGAACATGGATGGCAAAAACCGTACGTTAGCCACGTTAAGTGGCTAACGGCGGCCTTTGCCGTCCGCCAACCGATGGCAAAACGTACTCCGACACGTCACCCCACATGCCCGGCGTGACGTGTGCCGTCCAGCCGCGTCGCCCGTTCAAACAGACGCACGTCGCATGTTCAAACTGCAGCGTCTGCCACCCCCGACACCCTGTCCCATCGATGGCCGCCTCGCCTTCCACCCCTCACCGCCCCGTCCCATCATCGCGTCCCGTCATGAGGCACCGGCATTAATGAGCAGTAATGCCGGCGCCGGCCCGAACGCTCGACTCTTGTTGCTCGGACGGCTATAAGACCCCACCCCAGCCGTGGTCCCCCCACACCCGAGCTCACACCCCGACTCATTCCGCCGACGAGAACCAGCGTCAGCGATGGCCTACCACCACGGGAGCAGTAGCGCTGGCGGCGACGATGACGCCTCGAGCTCCTGACCGTCGAGCCTCGACAACCCGGAGACGGCGGAGTTGTGCCATCGGGCTGCCGTCTTCCCCGACAGTGGCACATCTCCGCCGACGGGTACACGACGCTCGGCCCCGGCACGACGGCGGAGGAGCTCTGGACCGACATCGGCGACCGCCACAACATCGCCGGCCGTCACGCCTTCTGGAATGGGAAGGTGTACGACGAGCTCATCGCTGCCTTGTGGCTGGTGGCAGCCGGCGTCACCCCCGACCTCATGGGCACGAGCGGCCTCCTTGGCCCCCCGGCACCGGCGCCCGACCCGGCCCCACGGGAGCACCGTCGTGGAGCTGCCCGCCGCCAGCCAGCACCCCCAGCGGCTGCGCCGACACCCGCACCGGCCGTCCCCCCCCCCGCCGCCGTGGAGCTGCCGCCGGAGCAGGTATTCCTCGGTGAGGAGGGCGACCCGAATGACACTCTGGGCTGGCACGTCGCCCTACGGGCGTTGGAAGCGGCGGCGGCGGCGGCTGCAAGGGAGGCCGCCGAGGTTGCGGCCTCCATCGAAGCTGCCGCGGCCATGGCGGCAGAGGAGGCCGCGACGGCGCCGGCGGAGGACGGGGAGGCGACGCCGGCAGCGATGGAGGGCGACAATGGCGACGACGCCAGCAGCAGCGACGATGGCGGCGGCGACGTCGTCGTGATCGACCTGCAGGCCCCTAGTGACGACGAGTAGCGTCATCGCTAAGTTTTAATTTGGACTATGTAAAATATATCTATCTATGTATATCTGTCTAAGTTTTAATTTGGACTATGTGGAATGATAATGCAATCTAAAATATGTCGGGGAAGGGGGTGTGGGACATCGGGCGGCGGGACGGGGCGGTGTGCAGGAGCGTCGGGGGCTTAGTGGCGGGGCGTCGATGTCGGCGAGTGGCGGGGCGGGGCAGCGTGGTGTAGGGACGGCTGCGGGGTGCGGTCGAGGAGAGAGAGAAGGGGGTGGGAAACAGAGAGAGAGAGAGAGAGAGAGAGAGAGAGAGAGAGAGGAGAGAGGTGGGAGACAGAGAGAGATAAGAGAGAGAGAGAGAGAGAGAGAGAGAGAGAGAGAGAGAGAGGAGAGATGGTGGGAGCAGTGGGGCGGCGCGTTAGCGCCGTTAGGAAGATTTTTTCTTTGCCGTCTGCTAGTTGACGGCAACATATCTTTGCTGTCAGCTAGCGGATGGCGAAGAGGTGGGGGACGGCCCGTCAGAGTAGCCGCTCTCTGCTGGGCCCACCGGTATCTTTGCCGTCCGCTAGCTAGCGGCAAAGATACTTTGCCGTCAGCTAGCGGACGGTAAAGAACTGGCTGACGGCAAGCTGCCTCTTTGCCGTCCGCCAGATCTTTGCCGTCCACTATTTGTGAGCTGAAGGCAAATACCTTCTTTGCTGTCAGCAAGCTGACGGCAAACTCTCTGATTCCAGTAGTGGTGGGCAAGCCACAGAGGGGTTGGCCAACACATATTCACCCGGTTTCTGTACATGTGTCGTTGCTTTGCCTATGATGGGTGGGCTGGTATTGCCCCTGGGCCCACTTGTCAGCTGCCCTGCCTACATGTATAATGGTGTAGATAAGAGTTTTCTCAGTCAACCACTTTTGGAGGGTCGCTCCTCGCACGCTGCCCGCGCCGTGCGTCGTGGTAGTTGTTGTGCCGTGCGTCAGCCGCGGAGGGGTCGGTCAGAGCATGTGCACCCGCATTTGTGCTGGCGCAATGACGGGTGGGCTGCCATTACTCCTGGCTCCGCTCATCGGATCCCCATTGGCTGGGATGCATTTTCTCGGGTGAACCACTCCTCAGGCTTCGCATTGCCCGCTGCCCGCGTCCTGCGTCATGGGGGGGCCGCGAAGTAGTTGGTCACGTCGTGCATCGTGTCATTTGCAGCAGCATGGGCATGCCGTGTTCTCGAAAGCCCCTCGCCCTATCCCCTCCTTCCCTACTCGATCTCTCTCCTTCGTTAGCTGCCACAACAGGAAGCCACGAAACCAGAAGGGTGATTACCTGTATCCGCGTCCGTATTTCCCCAAAGAGGAAGGGATGATGCAGTACATCTACGGTAGGTATTTCCCTCGGTTATGAAACCAAGGTTATCGAACTAGTAGGAAAACCAAGCAACACTATGTAAATGGTACCTACACACAAAGAACAAAACCTCGCAACCCAACGCGTAAGAGGGGTTGCCAATCCCTCATCTGTAAAAGATAGATTGAATAGTATGAGTTTGGATAAATAGATCTCTCACAACCCCAGTTCAGGCCTTGCCTGCCTTTGCATTAGCCTCCATGCATCATGTCTAAATTTTATGAAACTTTGAAATGGGGGCTGATAAACCCTAGCAGCAATGAAATTCAACTAGGGTCTCACTGAACCCAAAATGCCCTTCTAAAATGTTCATCATCTTTGCCTTGGTCTAGAACCTATGACAAAAATGGTGCACACTTTTTTAGGACAACAGAGGGTCACTGAATTAAATCATATAGTATTTGCATTTGGGCATTTAAATGCTATAAAATATTTTAAATGTCCAAATAATCATAAACTAAAATGTTTATTGTTGGATATATTCCAAACAGTGGCTCTGAGCAGTTTCATGATTTTTGAGTTAGTTTTAGTATTTTAATTAAAGCCCTAAAGTTATAGAAGAATTAGAAAACAGAAATAAAAAGAAAAGGACAGAAAACCTACCTAACTTACCTGCGGCCCACCTGGCGGCCCAGCACTGTGCTGGCCCATGGCCAGTCAGCTGCTTCCTCTCGCCAGGCAAGCAGAGAGGTGAGCGCCGGGGTGCCCGAGCTCGCCACGCCGTCACCTGCTTGCTGCCGAGCCGTTGGACGCATGGAGGAGTTCCACCTCGTCGCCCCGATCCCCTGGACACCTCACTTCCCCTGGCTCTCTCCCTCGTTCTCTCCTCGCCATGGCCGATGCAGCCGCGCCCGCGCCGCCGTAGTTCCCGCAGCCACCGTCGTCCTCGCGCCTCCCCGACGTCTTCCCGGGCTTCGCTGCCGTCCGCTTCACCGAGCTAGCCGAGCCCCGAGCGCTCGCACGCCCCGGAGACACCACCTCGACCTCGTCTTCACCGACTGTCGCCGGAGATCCCCCTCGCCGCCTCGTCGCTGTCCGACCTCCTCCGAGCTTGCTGTTCGTTTCCCTGGAACCACCGTGAGCTCCTGCCCCTTCTCCCCCCCTCCGTTCACCCTGCCGTGCACCACAGCGACCACACCAAGCTCGCCCGCACCCGCCGCCGCCTCTGCACGTCGCCGTCGTGGCCACAGCCAAGCTGGCTCGAAACCTAGCACGCCACCGCACTCACCGCATCCCCAGGAGCCCGCAGCACCACTCCACGCACCTCGCCGTGCGTCCTAGCGACGAGCCCGAGCTCGCCCGAGCTCCGGCAGCTGCCAAGCTCGTCGCCGGCGTCGTTTCCGGCGACCCCGAGCTCCACCACCACCACCAATCAATGCGGCTTGCTCCCAGCTGCTCGGAGATGGCCTCCGCCGTCCATTTGGTCGCCGGAGTGCGCAACCCGCACTGCCCCGCCGCGTCTGGCCTCGCCGGCGGCTAAACGCCGGTGGTTAGCCCCGGTTTGACCAGGGGTTTGACCTCCCCTGGGTCAATGACAGGTGGGGCCCCTCCCTGCTAACTAAACTAGGTTAGTGCTAACTAAGTTAGATTAGTTTAGTTAATCACTGATACGCGGGACCCACTGGTCAGTTTGACCTGGGCTGACCCGTTGACCGCTGACGTCACAGTGATGCAGTTAATATTTTCTGGGTTTCTTCTTATTCAGGAAATTCCAGAAAATAGTGCTAATTTCTAAAAATCATAGAAATTAATCTGTAACTCCAAATGCAAAGTGTTATATATGAAAAATGATCAGAAAAATCCAATCTATCCATCTGTACTGGTTTCATGCATGTTTAAACAAGTGAAATGGCTTTTTAGTGCAAAACATGATAAGGCACTATTTAAGATCACAAATGAGTTTGAACTTTGAACTTTTGGTTTAAAATGGCTCAAACCCATCTGGTTGTAGTTGCATTAGCCCAACACACTCATTTTGCCATGTCATGATCATGCATCATATTGTGCATTGCATTGATTGTGTTCCTTCTCTGTTGTTGGTGGTTGTCCCCTCTCGATAGACGTGTTCCGAAGATGAGATTGATGACACCGATGAAGAACTATACTATCTTCAGAAGTGCCAGGCAAGCAAAACCCCCTTGTTCATTCCGATACAATCCCACTCTCTCACTCCTGCTCTCTTTTACTGCATTAGGACAACAACGATTCAACTGTTACATGCTGCGGTAGTTGAACCCCTTTCCTCTGCATGACCTATCATTGCCACAGTAAATAGATGAAACCCACTAGCATGAGTAGGAGTTGTTTGAGCCCTGATGTGCCTACTCATTCATGCTTGTTGTCATGCCTGCTACTGCTTAGAGTTGAGTCAGGTCTGATTCATCGGGGATGAATTGGAGGTGTGTGAACATGTTCTACTGTTGAGAGCTAAGTGTGTGAACACGATTTGGTAAAGGTAGCGGTGAGAGGCCATGTAGGAGTACATGGTGGGTTGTCTCATTGAAACCATCCTCAGGAACTGAGTTCTATGTTTGTGATCCATGAACAGCTACTACCACGCGTTGGCCCCGAAACCAATGGACCCTCTCGACTTATTAACCGCCTTGATCTCTGTCCAGGAGTTGCAACTAGTTTCTGGTGTTTGTAGGATATGTGTTGGAGGCCGTGCGTAGCGCTGACCCTAGGGGTGGGCTATGATGCGGTAGATACACCATGGCACGGTCTACCGGGCACCCGTTTGGTGTCTCGGGAACCCTTCTCACATCGTTTGGGGCTATGAGCGAAACCCCGGCCGGATCTCCTCGCGGATGGAACCCAAATAGGCGATAAACCTGGACTAGAGACTTGTGTGGTTAGTCAGGTCGTGGCCGACTCCCTCGCCAGGCTTCCGCTTGATGGTTGCCGAGATACACGACGTGTACATGGTGGTAAGTGGCGAGAGCGTGTGTGAAGGAGTACACCCCCGCAGGGTTATAAATGATCTATTCGAATAGCCGTGTCCACGGTAAAGGACTTCTGGGTTGCCTGTACAGTTCATAGACAAGTGAAATTGGATACTCTAAAATGCGCAAGATAAGCGTGAGTGCTATGGATGACATCCTCGTAGGGAGACGGGAGCGGATCCATAGTGGTGTATTGATATGGTGAATATGTGGACTCGTGTGCGCCACCTCAAAAGAGTTATTTGCAGTCATAGTTCAGGATAGCCACCGAGTCAAAGCTGGCTTGCTGCAGTCAAACTCCACCACCCCTTTATTGATACCGATGCATATGTAGCTAGTTCTGATGTAAGTCTTGCTGGGTACATTTGTACTCATGTTTGCTTATTTTATGTTTTTGCAGAGAGACTTCAGTCTCACTAGTAGTTCCACGTGGACTTCGATGTTTAGCTTGTTACCTCAGCTACGATCTTGTGCCCTCGACAGGGTCTTGTAGATAGTCAGGCTTCTCAGTCTTTTCATTTGTAGTTGTCTGTACTCAGACAAGTTAAGCTTCCACTTCCGCTTGTTGCTTGTATGCTCTGTATGTTGGGTCATCAGACCCATGTTTGTAATATCTGACTCTTCGGAGTCTTATGAATAAATACTTTGAGTCGTAGAGTTTTGTTGTGATGCCATGTTGTATTTGCACATATTGAGCATATTGTGTGTATGTTATTGAAATGCTTGGTATGTGTGGGATCCGACAACCTAGTTGTTTATCCTTGGTAGCCTCTCTTATGGGGAAATGTAGTCTCGTGCTTCCACCGAGCCATGGTAGTCTGCTACAGCCCGGTTTACCGGAGTCCTGCTGGCCCAGTTACTACTGCTCCGGAACACTTAGACTGGCCGGCATGTGATCCACTTCGTTCCTGTGTCTGTCCCTTCGGGGAAATGTCACGCGGTGACTTCCGGAGTCCTGCTAGCCTGCTATAGCCCAGGTTCCTGGAGTCCTGTTAGCCCAGTTGCTACAGCCCAGATTCACACGCTGATGACCGACACGTTCGATGCTGGTTCATGTATGCATGTCCCCGTAAGTTAGTGCCACTTTGGGTTCACGACTAGTCATGTCGGCCCGGGTTCTCTGTCATATGGATGCTAGCGACACTATCATATACGTGAGCCAAAAGGCGCAAACGGTCCTGGGCCAGGTAAGGTGGTACCCATGGGAATACCATGCGTGAGGCCGCAAAGTGATATGATGTGTTACATGCTAGATCGGTGTGACTTAGGATCAGGGTCCTGACAAGGTCTGAATAAAACATGAAATAAAATATGCAAATAAAAAGTGCAGCAAGGTATTTTTGGATTTTTGGAATAATAGTCTGAAAACAAAAGCGATGAAAAATAGATCAGAAAGCAACACGATAAAAGATAGACCCGGGGGCCGTAGATTTCACTAGTGGCTTCTCTCGAGAAAATAGCATACGGTGGGTACACAAATTATTGTTGGGCAATTGATAGAAGATCAAATAATCATGACGATATCTAAGGCAATGATCATTATATAGGCATCAGATGTCGCTTGCACTACGTCGGTATTTCCCCATAGAGGAAGGGATGATGCAGTACAACTATGGTAGGTATTTCCCTCAGTTATGAAACCGAGGTATCAATCCAGTAGGAGAACCAAGCAACACTATGTAAACGGTACCTGCACACAAATAACAAATACTTGCAACCCGACGCTTATGAGGGGTTGTCAATCCCTCTACGGGTACGGTGCCAGAAATTGTCAAGTTGACGAGATAAAAATCATGATAGATTGGATAAATAGATCACGATAAAACGCAAAATAAAAAAGTGCAGCAAGGTATTTTTGGGTTTTTGATAATATAGATCTGAAAATAAAAGATGCAAATGAAGGAAAAAGAAAATAGCAACGATAAATATGTCTAACGGAGTAATGCAATAAGAATGGTGACATGATGTAGACAAGGTCTATTCATGTAGGAATAGACCCCATCTTGTTATCCTTAATAGCAATGATACATATGTGTCTCGCTACCCCTTCTGTCACTGGGTGAGGACACTATAAGATTGAAGCCATCACAAAGCACCTCTTCCCATGGCAAGAAAAATCAATCTAGTTGACCTAACTAAACCATAAATTTGAAGAAGAAATACGAGGCTGTAAGTAATCATGCATAAGAGATCAAAAGAAGACTCAAATAATATTCATGGATAGAAATTGATCATAAACTCGATCTTCATCAGATCCCAACAAACACACCGCAAAAAGTCATTACATCAAATAGATCTCCAAGAGACCATTCTATTGAGAATCAAAAAGAGAGAGAAAGCCATCTAGCTACTGCCTACGGACCCGTAGGTCTATGGTGGACTACTCACACATCATCGGAGAGGCAGCAATGAGATGATGAACCCCTCCGTGATGGTGTAGATTGGATCTCGTGGTTCTGGAACTTGCAGCGGCTAGAATTGTGTTTCGTCTGTTCCCCTAGGGTTTCTGGAATTTCTGGGGATTTGTAGAGCTGATAGGCAGTGGAGGAGACCCCCGTGGGCCCCACAACCCATCAGGGCATACTAGGGGCCTCTAGCGTGCCCTGGTGTGTTGTGGGCCCCACGGGCCTCCCCCAGGTGCTTCCTTGGCTCCCAAGTTGTCTTCTGGTCCAATTTTTTTTCAAAAAGTTTCATGGCATGTGGACTTCCTTTGGTACTGATATTCTGCGAAGCAAAAAACAACAACTGACACTGGGCACTATGTCAATAGGTTAGTTCCAACAAATGATATAAAGTTGCTATAAAATGATTGTAAAACATCCAAGAATGATAATATAACAACATGGAACAATCAAAAAATATGGATACATTGGAGACGTATCAGCATCCCCAATCTTAGTTACTTCTCATCCTCGAGTAGGTAAATGATAAAAACAGAATTTTTGATGTGGAATGTTGCCTAACATGTTCATCACATATTCTTTTCTTTTGTTGCATGGACATTTGGACTTTTAGATGATTCAAAGCAATAGTCTATAATTGACATGAAGACTTCAATACTCAAGCATATCAACAAGCAACCATGTCTTTCAAAATATCAACACTAAAGAAAGTTATTCCTAGCCCATCATGCTCAATCATTGATCCATTCATGAAACACACTCGAATATTAGCTACATCCAATGCACAAGTATGATCGTAGTGCCCCTTAGTTGGTGCTTTATAAGGTAATATGGAGACTCAAAAAAATTGCATAAAGTAAATAGATAGGCCCTTCACAGAAGGGAGTAGGGATTTGTAGAGGTGCCAGAGCTTAAAGCCAAAATTGAGAGATAAAATATTTTGAGAGGCATGATTTTCCTGTCAACGAAAACGACCGAGTAATTCCCAACACTTTCCATGCTAGATATATCATCGGCGGTTCCCAAACATAAAATAAAGTTTATTCCTTTTTCCACCATTCTTTCACAATCCATGGCTAGCCATATACACGGGTGCCTTCCATACTAACACTTTCCAAGGAATTTATTATTTGACAACATAAAGTAAATTCATTTTTCATTTTGAGACTAGGCATCCCTATTACCGCCGTAGCCTCGTGCAATGACAAGTGAAGAAACACTGATCTTGAGAATAACACATCTAGCATGGAAACTATTGGCCACCCCGTGCAGCTTCATGAGCAGTACGGGCACACAAAAAGGAAATTCATTTTGAAAATTAGAGTTAGCACATACAAATTTGCTTAGAACGGCACGGAAATACCGCATATAGGTAGGTATGGTGGACTCATATGGCAAAACTTGGTTTAAGGATTTTGGATGCAATAGTAGTATTTCTACTTAGTACAAGTGGAGGCTAGCAAATAGATTGAGAAGAAACCAACCAAGAAACAAAAATTCTCATAAATGGGCATTAAGCATAATTAACACAGAATAATGCACCACAAGTAGGATGTAATTTCATTGCATAACTATTGACTTTCGTGCTTGCATAGGGAATCACAAACTTTAACACCAATATTCTTACTCAAGCATGATTACTCACCAACATGACTCACATATTACTATCATCAGATCTCAAAACTATTACAAAGAATCAAGTTTATTTTGTCCAATGATCTTCATTGATGTTTTTATTATATCCCTCTTGAATATCTATCACGTTGGGACTAATTTCATATGTTGTAATTGCTTTTGACAAGCTCAAATAAATTTAAGTGAAGAACATGAGCATAAAGATTTTCATCTCTCAAATAATATAAGTGAAGCACATAGAATTTCTTCAAAATTTTACTACTCTCATATAAATCTAAAGCATGAGAGTATTTCTCCAAAAATAATAAATCACACCATGCTCAAAAAGATATAAGTGAAGCACTAGAGCAATTCCATAGCTCAAAATTTTTAAGTGAAGCACATAGAGCAATTCTAACAAATCATAGCATAATTTTGGCTCTCTCAAATAGGTGTGTCCAGCAAGGATACTTGTGACAAACTAAAAATGAAAACAAGGAAAGACTCATATAATACAAGACGCTCCAAGCAAAACTCATGATATGTGACGAATAAAAATATAGCTCCAAGTAAAATGCTGATGGTCGTTAGAAGAAAGAGGGGATGCCTTCCGGGGCATCCCCAAGCTTAGTTGCTTGGTTCTCCTTGGATATTACATTGGGTGCCATGGGGCATCCCCAAGATTAGGCTCTTGATACTCCTTATTCCTTCATCCATCGTGATCTCACCCAAAACTTGAAAACTTCAATCACACAAAATTTAACAATACCTTCGTGAGATCCGTTAACATAATAAAACAAATTACCACTTTAAGTACTGTTGCAAACCCATTCATATTTTATTATTGCATTATACCTACTGTATTCTAACTTTACCATGGCTTATACCCTCCAATACAAACCATAGATTCATCAAAATAAGCACACAATGCAACAAAAACAGAATATGTCAAAAACAGAACAGTTTGTAGTATTCTGAAAATTTACCATACTTATGTAACTCAAAAAATTCTGAAAAATGAGGAAAACGTAGGAAATTTGTATATAAATATTGGGTAAAAAATTCAGAAGTTTTCGTCCCTTATGTGATTTTTTAAAATTCTGCTACTGGACGCAAAAGTTTCTGTTTTCCAACAAGAACAAATCAACTATCACCCAACATGATCCCAAAGGCTTCACTTGGCACAAAAACTAATGAGAACATAAAAAATACAATAATAACAGTATCGTAATTTTTCAAACACTCAAGAACAGAAAGAAAAAGGCAAAAATAAATTTTCTTCATTGGGTTGCCTCCCAACAAGCGCTATCGTTTTCTGCCCCTAGCTAGGCATAATGCATAGATTCAAGTATTGTCATCTTTGGTTTTTGCTCCATAGGCTTCCCTCATGATTGATTCATATGGTGGCTTAATTCTTATTCTAGGGAAGTCTTCCATACCCTTTCTTAGTGTAAATTGAAATTTAATATTGCCTTCTTTCATATCAATCACGACACCTATAGTTCGTAAAAACGGTCTACCAAGTATGATGGGACAAGACGGATTGCAAAAAATCTCAAGAACAATAAAATCTATGGGCACATAATTCCTATTTGCGAGAATAAGAACATCATTAATTCTTCCCAAAGGCTTTTTAATAGTAGAATCCGCCAAGTGCAAATTAAGAGAACACTCTTCAATATTGGTAAGACAAAGCACACCACATAGAGATTTCGGAATTGTGGAAACACTAGCACCCAAATCACATAAAGCAAAGCATTCATAATTTTTTATCTTGACTTTAATGGTAGGTTCCCATTCATCGTGTAATTTTCTAGGAATTGAAATCTCTAATTCCATTTTTCTTCAAAAGCTTTCATCATGGCATCAACAATATGTTTAATAAAAGCTTTATTTTGTTCATAAGCATGGGGTGAATTTATCATGGATTGTAACAAAGAAATACACTCAATCAAAGAGCAACTATCATAATTAAAGTCTTTGTAATCCAAAAGAGTGGGTACATCACTAGTTAAAGTTTTGACCTCTCCAAACCCACTTTTATCAATTTTTTCATCAAGATTTTCACCCTTCGAATAATTGGGACGCCCTCTAGCTAAAGTTGACTCTTCTTCAATCCCTTTATCATCAATTTTAATTTTACTAAACAAGGAATCAATAGAAGAAACACTAATCACTTTATCATTTTCATGAAAACAATTGGTAGAGAACGCTCTTTCTAAAAGTTCTCTTTTAGCTCTAAGCATAGCGGTTCTTTTCTTAGTTTATCCATAGAAACATATAAAGCTTTAACTGATTCATCAACCTTGGGTGAAAAAGATCTTGAGATTTTCTACATCATGAGAAATTCTATCAATGCTTCTAGACATATCATCGATCTTATTCAACTTTTCCTCTATCGTAGTATTAATTTTTTAGCATTGATAAATTCTTTAATATTATTCTCAAGATCATAGGGGTTTCTATTATTGTTGTAAGAAGAATTACCATAGGAATTACCATAATTATTAGAGAAATTTTCAGGGAAAGGCCTAGGATTAAAATTACCTCTATAAGCATTGTTATTAAAATTGTTTCGCGAGACAAAATTCACATCTGTGGGATCACTATTTTGCTCAATCAAAGTAGACAAAGGCGCATGATTAAGATCAATAGGAGCATTGTTACTAGCAACCAATTTCATAAGAGCATCAACTTTTTCACTCAAAGTACACATTTCTTCAGCCGAATTAACTTTTTTACTAGTAGGTGCTCTTTAAGTATTCCATTGTGAATAATTTGCCATAATATTATCTAGAAATTTAGTAGCTTCACCCAAAGTAATTTCCATAAAAGTACCGCCCACGGTGGAATCTAAAAGATTTATAGAGACAAAATTCAATCCCACATAAAGTTTTTGTATGATCATCCAAAGATTTAAACCATGAGTAGGACAATTTCTTAGCATCAATTTCATTCTTTCCCAGGATTATGCAACATGTTCATGCTCAAGTTGCTTAAAATTCATGATTTGAGTTATAAGGGAAATAATTTTAGCAGGCCGAAAATATTTAGTAATAAAATCATCCTTGCACTTATCCCAAGAATCCATACTATTGCGAGGCAAAGATCAAAACCAAATTTTTGCGCGACCCTACAAAGAGAAAGGAAATAATTTCAACTTCACAATATCATTGTCCACATCTTTTTTCTTTTGCATATCACACAATTCTACAAATGTGTTTAGATGGGACGGCATCCTCATTAGGAGTACCGGGAAATTATTCTTTCATAACAAGATTCAACAAAGTAGCATTAATATCACAAGATTCTACACTAGTGGCGGGAGGAGTAATCGGAGTGCTAATAAAATCATTATTATTGGTATTGGAAAATCACACAATTTGGTATTTTCTTGAGACACTGTGACTACGCAAACAAGATTGCAAGCAAAAAGATAGATCTGACGAGAAAAAAGACGAACGGAAAAGAAGGCAAATAAAAAGGCAATTTTTTGTGAAGTGGGGGAGATGAAACGAGAGGCAAATGGAAAATGATGTAAATTGTAAGGAGATGAGATTTGTGATTAGGAATCTAATTTATGTTGATGATGTCTCCCCGTCAACGGCGCTAGAAATTCCTTTTGATTTCTTGTATCCGCGTTGGTATTTCCCCAAAGAGGAAGCACTACTACAGGATGCTGCTAACGCGACACTACAATCAGAGACCCTTTGACAAAATTGTGTGTGATGCAATAATCACAAATGGTGATGTAAAAAACGGTCAAAAAGGTTCAAAACATTTGCGATGATGGATGCATCAAACATGGTTCAGATTTTAGTTGCGTGTGCGATGAAGGGCATACAATTAAGTTCAATGAACTGTTTGTGATGAGGAAGAAGAACAGAAATGGGCAGTGATGACCCACAAGTATAGGGGATCTATCGTAGTCCTTTCGATGAGTAAGAGTGTTGAACCCAACGAGGAGCAGAAGGAAATGACAAGTAGTTTTCAGTAAGGTATTCTCTTCAAGCACTGAAATTATCGGCAATAAACAGTTTTGTGATAAGGTAATTTGTAACGGGTAACAAGTAACAAAAGTAAACAAGGTGTAGCAAGGTGGCCCAATCCTTTTTGTAGCAAAGGACAAGCCTGGACCAACTCTTATATAAAGGAAAACGCTCCCGAGGACACATGAGAATTATTGTCAAGCTAGTTTTCATCATGCTCATTCGCGTTCATTACTTTGATAATTTGATATGTGGGTGGACCGGTGCTTGGCTACTGCCCTTACTTGGACAAGCATCCCACTTATGATTAACCCCTCTCGCAAGCATCCGCAACTACGAAAGAAGAATTAAGGTAAACCTAACCATAGCATGAAACATGTGGATCCAAATTAGCCCCTTACGAAGCAACGCATAAAGTAGGGTTTAAGCTTCTGTCACTCTAGCAACCCATCGTCTACTTATTACATCCCAATGCCTTCCCCTAGGCCCAAACAATGGTGAAGTGTCATGTAGTCAATGTTCACATAACACCACTAGAGGAAAGACAACATACATCTCATCAAAATATCGAACGAATACCAAATTCACATGACTACTTACAACAAGACTTCTCCCATGTCCTCAGGAACAAACGTAACTACTCATAAATCAAATTCATGTTCATAATCAGAGGGGTATTAATATGCATAGAGGATCTAAACATATGATCTTCCACCGAATAAACCAACTAGCATGAACTACAAGGAGTAATCAACACTACTAGCAACCCACAGGTACCAATCTGAGGTTTTGAGACAAAGATCGGATACAAGAGAGGAACTAGGGTTTGAGAGGAGATGGTGCTGGTGAAGATGTTGATGGAGATTGACCCCCTCCCGCTGAGAGGATCGATGGTGATGACGATGGTGACGATTTCCCCCTCCGAGAGGGATGTTTTCCCGGCAGAACAGCTCCGCCGGAGCACTAGATTGGTTTCGCCAGGTTCCGCCTCGAGACGGTGGCGCTTCATCCCAAAAGCTTCCTCCTTATTTTTTCCAGGGAGAAAGACTTCATATAGAAAAATATGGGCACCGGAGGCCTGCCAGGGTGCCCACGAGGCAGGGGGCGCGCCCCCCACCCTCGTGGACGGTGGGTGGCCCCCCTCTGGTGCTTTCTTTGTCCAATATTTTATATATATTCCAAAACTGACTTTCGTGGAGTGTCAGGACTTTTGGAGTTGCGCAGAATAGGTCTCTAATATTTGCTCCTTTTCCAGTCCAGAATTCAAGCTGCCGGCATTCTCCCTCTTCATGTAAACCTTGCAAAATACAAGAGAAAAGGCATAAGTGTTGAGACATAATGTGTAATAACAGCCCATAATGCAATAAATATCAATGTAAAAGCATGATGCAAAATGGACGTATCAACTCCCCCAAGCTTAGACCTCGCGTTTCCTCAAGCGGAAGCCGATATCGAAAAATATGTCCACATGTTTAGAGATAGAGGTGTCGATAAAATAAAATACGGACATGAGGGCATCATGATCATTCTTATAACAGCAATATATATATATATATATATATATATATATATATATATTGTCATAGGATTTCTTATGCTAAAGTACCAATCTATTCACAAGGTCAAGTATGAATCAGAAACTTCATTGAAAACTAACAAACTATGATCTCGGTCACTGAACCAATTGCAATTTATCGTAACTTCGGAAAGAGCCAATATAAGAGAGCTTTTTAGCAAGTCCACATACTCAACTACAGTTTAGTTTTTCACAATTGCTAACACTCACGCGATACTTATGGGTATGAAGTTTTAATCGGACACAGAGAAAGATGGGGGCTTATAGTTTTGCCTCCCAACCTTTTACCTCAAGGGTAATGTCAACAATAATAGTTTATGATAACTTACATCTGAGTGGATTTTTTGAACACACGGTGCTTGCCAAAGGATATAGTGTAAAAAGGAAAGGTGAAGATCACCATGACTTTTGCATAAGGTAAAAGACAAAAATAAAAGACAGGCCCTTCGTAGAGGGAAGCAGAGGTTGTCATGTGCTTTTATGGTTGGATGTACAAAATTTTAATGCAAAAGAACGTCACTTTATATTGCCACTTGTGATAGGGACCTTTATTATGCAGTCCGTCGATTTTATTCTTCCATATCACAAGATCATATAAAGCTTATTTTCTCCACACTAAAAAATCATATATATTTAGAGAGCAATTTTTATTGCGTGCAACAATGACAACTTACTTGAAGGATCTTACTGAATCCATAGGTAGATATGGTGGACTCTCATGGCAAAACTGGGTTTAAGGATATTTGGAAGCACAAGTAGTATCTCTACTTGGTGCAAAGAGTTTGGCTATCATGAGAGGGAAAGGCAAGCTCAACATGTTGGATGATCCATGACAATATACTTTATTTCGGATATAAGAAAACATAACCCATTATGTTATCTTCCTTGTCCAACATCAACTTTTTAGCTTGTCATATTTTAATGAGTGCTCACAATCATAAAATATGTCCAAGATAGTATATTTATATGTGAAGACCTCTCTTTCTTTATTACTTCCTATTAATTGCAATGATGACCAAAACTATGTTTGTCAACTCTCAACAACTTTTATTCATCATACTCTTTTATATGTGAAGTCATTACTCTCCATAAGATCAATATGATCTATTTATTTCTTTTTATTCTTTCCTTTTCTTTTATTCCTTCAAGATCATAGCAAGATAACCAGGCCCTTGACTCAAAACTAATCTTTATTATATATAGCTCACGGACTCGATTACATAGAGGAATCATAAAGCAAAACTCAAAACTCAAAGCTAGATCATACTAAACTTTATTCTACTAGATCAAGATATTACCAAAAGGATCGAACTAAGAAAAAGGTAAAGATAGAAGTGTGATGGTGATACGATACCGGGGCACCTCCCCCAAGCTTGGTAGTTGCCAAGGGGAGTGCCCATAACCATGTGATTATGTCTCTTTCTTCGGAGGTGGTGATGATGGAGTTGTTGATGACGGGGTGTCGCGCATCGAGCGTAGGAGATCCTCCAACTTGTAGATAATACCCTTGAGTGCGGTGATATGCTCTTGCAACAAAAGATTTTCACGTGTGAGATACTTATTTTGTATGCGAGCTATCTCAATCATCTTGAAAGATTCAATCTCAGTTGGGGTAAGATGATTGTAGTAAGGTTGAGAGAAGCCTTCTTCTTCTACTGTCGGGACTTGCTCCTTCGCGACCTCCTTGATCTTGTCATCTTCCTTGGTTTCCCGTATTTCTTCCCACTTAACCTCTATCTTCATTAGCCAAGAATCATCGCCCGCGTTGTTGGAGGAGGGGGACGACATGATGCCTGACCTTGAAAACTCTGGTAGAAAACAGCTCGGAATGAAAACAGAGGATATTTGCGTGGTACGGTGGTCAAAACCCTCGGGAAATTATGTAATGAATTTGTACCGACCAAAAGAAGTATCATGCAAGAAAACAGAGTCCGGGGGGCACACGAGGTGCCCACGAGGCAGGGGGCGCGCCTAGGGGGGTAGGGCGCGCCCTCCACCCTCGTGGATGCCTCGTGTACTTCTCGGAATACTTCTTATTTTCCTATTTTCTTAAATATTCCAAAACAGAGAAAAATTGCTATTAGAACTGTTTGGAGTCGGTTTACTTACCGTACCACATACCTATTCCTTTTCGGAGTCTGAAACGTTCTGGAAAGTGTCCCTTATGTATTCCTCCGGGGTTAGAGTTTCGATAACATTAGTTTCAACATTTATGGGATTACCTGAAATATAATGTTTGATTCTTTGACCGTTCACCACCTTCGGATTTGTGCCTTCGAAGTTGTTGATTTTTATGGCACCGGAACGATAGACCTCCTCGATAACGTAAGGACCTTCCCATTTAGAGAGAAGTTTTCTTGCAAAAAATCTTAAACGAGAGTTGTATAAGAAAACATAATCACCTACATTAAACTCACGCTTTTGTATCCTTTTGTCATGCCATCTTTTAACCTTTTCCTTAAATAGTTTGGCATTCTCATAGGCCTGGGTTCTCCACTCATCAAGTGAGCTAATGTCAAATAGTCTCTTCTCACCGGCAAGTTTGAAATCATAATTGAGCTCTTTAATGGCCCAATATGCCTTATGTTCTAGTTCGAGAGGTAAGTGACATGCTTTTTCGTAAACCATTTTATACGGAGACATACCCATAGGATTTTTATATGCAGTTCTATAGGCCCATAATGCATCATCAAGTTTCTTGGACCAATTCTTTCTAGATCTATTAACAGTCTTTTGCACAATTAATTTAATCTCTCTATTACTCAATTCTACTTGACCACTAGACTGTGGGTGGTATGGAGATGCAATTCTATGATTAACGTCATATTTAGCAAGCATTTTACAAAAATTAAAATGTGAAGCACCATCAGTCATTAAATATTTAGGGACTCCAAACCTCGGAAAAATAACTTCTTTAAGCATCTTAATAGAGGTGTTATGATGAGCACTACTAGTTGGAATAGCTTCTACCCACTTAGTAACGTAATCAACAGCAACTAAAATATGTGTATACCCATTAGAGGAAGGAAAAGGTCCCATATAATCAAAGCCCCAAACATCAAATGGTTCAATAACAAGTGAATAGTTCATAGGCATTTCTTGACATCTACTAATATTACCAATTCTTTGACATTCATCACAAGACAAGACAAACTTACGGGCATCTTTGACGAGAGCAGGCCAATAAAAACCGGATTGCAATACCTTATGTGCAGTTCTATCTCCAGCATGGTGCCCTCCATAAGCCTCGGAGTGACACTTGCGTAGGATCTGTTCCTATTCATGCTCAGGTACACAATGTCTAATAACACCATCTACTCCTTCTTTATAAAGGTGTGGATCATCCCAGAAGTAATGTCTTAAATCATAGGAAAACTTTTTCTTTTGCTGGTATGTGAAACTAGGTGGTATAAATTTAGCAACAATGTAATTAGCATAATCAACATACCATTGAGCAGTACGGGAAGCATTTATGACAGCTAATTGTTCATTAGGGAAGCTATCATCAATAGGTAGTGGGTCATCAATAACATTCTCTAACCTAGACAAGTTGTCTGCAATGGGGTTCTCAGCTCCCTTTCTATCAATAATATGCAAATCAAATTCTTGTAGCAAGAGATCCCATCTAATAAGTCTAGGTTTAGCATCTTTCTTTTCCATAAGGTATTTAATAGCAACATGATCAGTGTGAACAGTTACTTTAGAATCAACAATATAAGGTCTGAACTTATCACAAGAAAATACAACTGCTAAAAATTCCTTTTTCAGTAGTAGCATAATTTCTCTGGGCACTGTCTAGAGTTTTACTAGCATATTGGATAACATTTAATTTCTTATCAACTCTTTGTCCTAGAACAGCACCTACAGCATAATCACTAGCATCACACATAATTTCAAAGGGTAAATTCCAATCAGGTGGCTGAACAAATAGGTGCAGAAATCAAGGCTTTCTTAAGTATTTCAAATGCTTCTACACAATCATCTTCAAAGACAAAAGGAACATCTTTTTGTAAGAGATTAGTCAGAGGCCTAGAAAATTTTGAGAAGTCCTTAATGAACCTCCTATAAAAATCGGCATGACCAAGGAAACTTCTTATACCTTTAATGTCCTTAGGACACGACATCTTTTCAATAGCATCAACTTTAGCTTTATCAACTTCAGTACCTCTTTTAGAAATTTTATGCCCCAAGACAATACCTTCATTAACCATAAAGTGGCACTTCTCCCAATTCAAGACAAGATTAGTTTCTTCACTTCTCTGCAAGACTCGATCAAGGTTGCTTAAGCAATCATCAAAAGAAGTTCCATAAACGGAAAAATCATCCATGAAAACCTCAACAATCTTTTCACAAAAGTCAGAGAATATAGCAGTCATACATCTTTGAAAAGTAGCAGGTGCATTGCATAAATCAAAAGGCATACGTCTATAAACAAAGGTACCAAAAGGGCAAGTAAAAGTGGTCTTTTATTGATCCTCTTTTGACACAGGTATTTGAGCTAGAAAGAAAAAATGTGTATGTTTGGATAATCTTTCTAGCATTTGATCAATAAAAGATAAAGGGTAATGATCCTTTTTAGTAGCTTTATTTAGTTTGCGGAAATCAATTACCATTCTATAACCTGTAACAATTCTTTGTGGGATCAATTCATCTTTACCATTAGGAACAACAGTAATACCTCCCTTCTTAGGGACACAATGGACAAGACTTACCCACTGACTATCAGCAACAGGATAAATTATACGTGCCTCCAGAAGCGTTAGTATTTCTTTTCTTACCACTTCTTTCATTTTAGGACTTAACCTTCGTTGGTGATCAACAACCGGTTTAGCGTCCTTCTCCAGTTTTATTTTGTGCTGACATAGAGTGGGACTAATGCCCTTAAGATCATCAAGAGTATATCCAATAGCAGCACGGTGCTTCTTCAGAGTTTTCAATAATTTCTCTTCTTCCTGCTCTGAAAGGTTAGCACTTATAGTTATATCTTCTTTTCATCAAGATAAGCATATTTAAGAGTATCAGGTAATGGTTTAAGCTGAAACACAGGATCACCCTTTGGTGGAGGAGGATCCCCTAGAATTTCAACAGGCAAGTTTTGTTTCAAAATAGGTCCCTGTTTAAAGAATACTTCATCTATTTCCCTTCTTTCATTCATAAACATATCATTTTCATGGTCTAGCAAGTATTGTTCTAAAGGATAATTAGGAGACACGGCAATAGAAGCAAGACCAATAATTTCATCTTTACTAGGAAATTCTTTATCATGGGGTTGTCTATGAAATTTAGCAAAAGTAAAATCATGAGACATATCCCCTAAACCAATAGTAACAATGTCTTTTTCGCAGTCTATCTTAGCATTAATAGTATTCAAGAAGGGTCTACCAAATATAATGGGACAAAAGTCATCTTGTGGGGAACCAAGGACAAGAAAATCAGTAGGATATTTAACTTTCCCACACAAGACTTCAACATCTCTAACAATCCCAACTGGTGAAATAGTATCTCTATTGGCAAGCTTAATTGTAACATCAATACCTTCTATCTCAGCAAGTGCAATATCATGCATAATTTCCTTGTATAAAGAATGAGGTATTGCACTCGCACTAGCACCCATATCACATTAGACATGATAGCAATGATCTCCTATTTTAACAGAAATAACAGGCATGCCGACAACAGGTCTATGTTTATTTTTAGTATCGGGTCTAGCAATTCTAGCAGCTTCATTACAGAAGTAAATAACATGCCCATCAATATTATCGACCAAGAGATCTTTAACCATAGCAATACTAGGTTCAACTTTAATTTGCTCAGGGGGTGTAGGTGTTCTAGCATTACTCTTATGAACTACAGTTGAAGCTTTAGCATGATCCTTTATTCTAGCAGGGACAGGTGGTTTCTCAATATAAGCAGTAGGAACAATAGGATCAACATTATAAGTGATAGTCTTTTCTTCAACTTTAATAGGTTCAACTTTTTTTACTTCAATGGGAGGATGATATTTAAACCACTTCTCCTTAGGGAGATCAACATGAGTAGCAAATGATTCACAGAAAGAAGCTACTATCTCAGAGTCAAGTCCATATTTAGTGCTAAATTCATGAAAAGCATCGGTATCCATAAAAGATTTAACACAATCAAACTTAGGTGTTATACCTGACTCCTTACCTTCGTCGAGTTCCCAATCTTCAGAGTTCCGTTTAATTCTTTCCAATAAATCCCATATGAATTCAATAGTCTTCATCATAAAAGAAACAGTACAAGAAGTATCGAGCATGGAGCGATTATTGAGAGAAAGCCGAGCATAAAAAATTTGAATAATAATTTCTCTTGAGAGCTCATGATTGGGGCATGAATATAACATTGACATAAGCCTCCCCCAAGCTTGAGCGATCCTTTCTCCTTCGCGAGGCCGAAAAATTATATATATAATTACGATCACGATGAACGAGATGCCTAGGATAAAACTTCTGATGAAATTCCAATTTCAATCGGTTGTAGTTCCATGATCCAATATCATCACATAGCCTAAACCATGTCAATGCCTTTCCCTTCAAAGATAAAGGGAAAACCTTCTTCTTGATAACAACCTCGGGCATACCTGCAAGCTTAAATAATCCACAAACTTCATCCACATAGATTAGGTGCATATCGGGATGTAATGTTCCATCTCATGTAAAAGGATTAGCTAGCAGTTTCTCTATCATACCCGAAGGAATTTGAAAGTGAACATTTTCAGTAGGTTCAGTAGGTTTAGGAGCTACTCTTTGCTCTACTGGTCGGGGTGAAGATACGCCGAACAAGCCCCTCAAAGGATTATTTTCCATAGTAACAAGTGACAGTAAATTTCAGCACACTATATAAATTTTTCCTTACCAAAGGCGCTTCACTCCCCGGCAACGGCGCCAGAAAAGAGTCTTGAGACCCACATGTATAGGGGATCTATCGTATTCCTTTCGATAAGTAAGAGTGTCGAACCCAACGAGGAGCAGAAGGAAATGACAAGTAGTTTTCAGTAAGGTATTCTCTGCAAGCACTGAAATTATCGGTAACAAATAGTTTTGTGATAAGGTAATTTGTAACGGGTAACAAGTAACAAAAGTAAACAAGGTGCAGCAAGGTGACCCAATCCTTTTTGTAGCAAAGGACAAGCCTGGACAAACTCTTATATAAAGGAAAATGCTCCCGAGGACACATGGGAATTATCGTCAAGCTAGTTTTCATCATGCTCATATGATTCGCGTTCGTTACTTTGATAATTTGATATGTAGGTGGACCGGTGCTTGGGTACTGCCCTTACTTGGACAATCATCCACTTATGATTAACCCCTCTCGCAAGCATCCTCAACTATGAAAGAAGAATTAAGGTAAACCTAACCATAGCATGAAACATGTGGATCCAAATCAGCCCCTTACGAAGCAACGCATAAACTAGGGTTTAGGCTTCTGTCACTCTAGCAACCCATCATCTACTTATTACTTCCCAATGCCTTCCCCTAGGCCCAAACAATGGTGAAGTGTCATGTAATTGACGTTCACATAACACCACTAGAGGAAAGACAACATACATCTCATCAAAATATCGAACGAATACCAAATTCACATGACTACTTATAACAAGACTTCTCCCATGTCCACAGGAACAAACGTAACTACTCATAAATCATATTCATGTTCATAATTAGAGGGGTATTAATATGCATAAAGGATCTGAACATATGATCTTCCACCGAATATACCAACTAGCATGAACTACAAGGAGTAATCAACACTACTAGCAACCCACAGGTACCAATCTGAGGTTTTGAGACAAAGACCGGATACAAGAGATGAACTAGGGTTTGAGAGGACATGGTTCTGGTGAAGATGTTGATGGAGATTGACCCCCTCCCGCTGAGAGGATCGATGGTGATGACGATGGTGACGATTTCCCCCTCCCGGAGGGATGTTTCCCTGGCAGAATAGCTCCGCCGGAGCCCTAGATTGGTTTTGCCAGGTTCCGCCTCGAGACGGCGGCGCTTCGTCCTGAAAGCTTCCTCCTTATTTTTCCAGGGCGAAAGACTTCATATAGCAAAAGATGGGCACTGGAGGCCTGCCAGGGGGCCCACGAGGCTGGGGGCGCGCCCCCCACCCTCGTGGACGGTGGGTGGCCCCCCTCTGGTGCTTTCTTCGCCCAATATTTTTTATATATTCCAAAACTGACTTTCGTGGAGTTTCAGGACTTTTGGAGTTGTGCAGAATAAGCCTCTAATATTTGCTCCTTTTCCAGTCTAGAATTCCAGCTGCCGGCATTCTCCCTCTTCATGTAAACCTTGCAAAATAAGAGAGAAAATGCATAAGTGTTGAGACATAATGTGTAATAACAGCCCATAATGCAATAAATATTGATGTAAAAGAATGATGCAAAATGGACGTATCAGGCAGCCAGATGAAGGTGTGTGCGATATACATCATAGGGTTCACTCGGATGAACTATTTGTGATTAGGCAACACAAAAGAAATGGTCAGCCAGATCAAGGTGTGTGCGATATACGGCATACGGGTCACTTGGATGAACTGTTATCTTTGAGCCAAGAGAACATAAACGGTTCAGTTTAACAGGATGTGTGCGATACGCGAGAAACAGGTCTGTAAACAGAAATGTGTGCGAAGACCGATAATAACACAGACATTGCTTCTAATAAGATGTATGTGATATGCTCTATCTACACAACATCTATTGGCCATTGGGCGACCGACGATCATCCGGGTATGCCATAATGATGCGAAGAGGCATCCTATATCAGCGAGTAGCTGTTCCACCAATTGCTCATCTAAGAGAACTCTCAAGTTAACTGTGCTCAGGCTGGAGCAGCCATGAGATGGGTGACCGGATGGGAAGTTGTCGAAATTTCAAAACCCACTGATGGGATGGATCATAAATGCCCACCAATGGGATAGATCATAAATGTACATTTATGATCCATCCCATTAGTGGGTTTTGAAATTTTGACGACTTCCCATCCGGTCACCCATCTCTTAACACATGTTAAAGAAGGTCTACCGCATTACTTTTTGACAATGTGCGATACGTGGCATACAGTTGATCCATCCGACCTGTTTGTGATGGAATAAGCCGTGTGTGTTGTGGGGTGGAATTAACCTCACCGACGGGTTCCTAGTGTGGTTCGTGTTCATCTGATCATCATCTACTTCTTGTGCTAGCTCGATGTTCCTTATATGCTAAGTTTCCATTAATTGATGGCATTTTATGGACACGCCATCATTTCCCGCCATTTCCTCACCTGTTTCCCGCCACCCAGCGATATTACGCATAAACCTAGGCGGCGCGCGATGCACGGAGGCAACAAGCGTAGCCTGTAGCACATCCACCTTTCCCCAAGCATGCCAACGCACCAAAGCGCCGCCTCTGCCATCAACCTCGTCGACGAGGAAAAGGAGAAGGCGCCACGGCCCGTCGAGGCCGAGGCGCTCCCCGGCAACGCGATGGACGACACCGTGATGTGCGTCATCGCCAGGGTTGAGCAGACCCTTGGCGCATGGCGCTTGACAGCCGCGGATCAAGATAGGCATGTCAGCGCTAAGAGGCTGCAGCTTGCCGCACAACATGATCGATGGCGTGCGGCAGAGCAAGCTAGGCGCGTCCACGCCGATAGGGTGCGGCTCGCCGCACGGCGAGACCGTTGGAGCGCCGCAGAGCGAGAGGCACGGCGCACCGCATAGCAAGAGCGGATCCATCGGCGCTTGCCTGCTGTCGACACAACGTCGCAGCTGGGTACACGTCCCGTCAGTACCCCCATTCCTCGCCAGGAGTTGGCAGAGGCCCTCTGCGCCGTACTTGCACCAGAGGCCAGCCGCTCCATACTTGCACCGGACGCCAGCCGCGCCGTTCACATGGGTCGCGCCGTTCGCCTTGTCCGCGGCCCGCTCGTTGCCAACGCGCTGGTCGGTAGGCTCGACCGCCTCCTTGGCCCAGGTGTCCACCTGGGCGTAGTAGTGGAAAATGGCCATCGCATCCTCGAGCTGGTGATCTCTGATGAAATAGTCAACTTGGAGCTCGAGATCACGCTCCAGATGTACCGCGAGCGTGTCGACCACTTGGACGAACGCCTGCACGAGTTCAGGTAGAGCCAAGAGCTACCGTAGGCAAGGGCTGTTGGTCATGGTCTCATGGACGCATTTTATTTTGTTGAGTCGTTTCGACGTGGATAGCTATGTATTAACATCAATCATAGTGTTTCTCTGTTAATTGCTCTGTTCCAATGTGTGTACTCTGTTTTTCGTTCTTATATGTTCTGTTGCAATGTGTGTATACGCTTTCCATTCTGTATATGTGGATGATAACAGCTAGATTCAAATTAGTATACAAAAACAGATAGAAAATGGAATTCATAATATATATATATATATATATATATTAATTATTCATTAGTTCATCACAGAATATATATAATATCATCACGTGATGATACTTAACAACTAGGTACAATGCATAAAATTGAAAATGAACAATACTAAAACTAATAATCCCTCCTGATGCACGGCGTCTTCCCAGCGTGGAGGCAGTACTCCACTTCCTCCGCCTCGCAGTGCTTGACGTACCGATCTACCTCTTGCTGGCGGACAAGTGTGGACGATCTTGCCATTTCGTTGGGCGCCAACCGGAGCTCCTCCTCAGTGGCACGCTGGAGTTTATCGGCCCACCTCCACGCAGTGATGAGGCGCCTAGCGCCTTTGACCTTCCTCGCGAAGTACCCGTCTTTGTACACCACCTCCGCACGATGACGCGCCCGCCCCCAAAGCTCCACCTTCTCCTTTTCCCAGGCGGAATCACGGGCTTCACATGCTACCTGGTACCTGGCTTCCTCCTCCGCCATCTCCTTCTTGAACGCCACTTGCCTAGATTTCTCAACCGATGGCAGTGGCTTCCATAGACAAAGATTGTACTGGCCCCAAAACCAATCCAAAGTTGGGGGGTCCGGCGCAACCTCGTCCGGCGGCGCGTAGGGGCCCTCCTCGTCGCTGCTCTACGACTGAGCGTCGTCGGGGGGCGGCGACTCCTCGTCGGCGCATGGGCAGATCGGCGACACCATGGCAGAGCTTTGAGAGAGAGAGACACACACACACAGAGGGCGAGCGAGGGGAGGATGTAGATGAGAATGCAGGCGAGACGACGTGAGCTAGGTAGTATTTATTGGCGGCCGGAATCTAGATCGACGGGAACAATACACACGCCGGTCGCTGGAATTTATGAGTATTGTAGTTTGAATTACACATCATTCCCGCATTAGAATCTGTGTGTGAACATAATAGCCGACGGTTTCCAATACAGAACCGTGTCTGATTAATAACCCCCGTCATTCACCTTCCAAACCCCGAGGCGCGAAATAGAGTTCCAATCGTGTGGGGGACGGTTGTCTTACCAGATATTTACATTTTCTTTTTTGAACACCAGGTATTTACATCGTCTGAAGATTTTTTAACTCGCACACAAGTAGACAAAAATATGATTTTTCAAACCGTTATGGTTAGCCGTTGCATGTAGATGTAGTTCAAATTTGAATTACGGTCATTAAATGGCTAGAAAATCACTTAAATGTCTTTAAAAGGTTAAATGACCCCTGAAATTTCCAAATTTTCACATGACAGTTGTATTAGTGCATGTTAAACATAGAAAAAATTTGAAGGCCGTAAAGGGAAGCTATCTCCTGTTCGTCATCAAACATGCATTGTTCCCTCTCAGAACCACTAGCCTTCTAGTGAGTTGCTCCGGCTTGTGAGGGGTGTGTGTCCAAACATGCCAATTTTTTTACCACATCATCTTGGTGGCATGACATTACATCAAGCAAGGTTTCATGTTTTTCTGATCATTTTTTAATTTTTTGGAATTAAAATGCCATGGCACTCCATGCATAGATATGCATGTGTCCATGTCGTGAGACCAATATGTTTGAAAATTCCTTCTAGTTTACTGCAAATGGGATTAACTCACACACAAGTACACAAATATGATTTTTCAAACCATTATAGTTAGCCGTTGCATGTAGATGTAGTTCAAATTTGAATTACGGTCATTAAATGGCTAGAAAATCACTTAAATGTCTTCAAAAGGTCAAATGACCCCTGAAATTTTCCAAATTTTCACATGACGGTTGTATTAGTGCGCATTACATGTAGAAAAATTTGAAGGCCATAAGAGGAAGCTATCTCCCGTTCGTCATCAAACATGCATTGTTCCCTCTCGGAACCACGAGCCTTCTAGTGAGTTGCTCCGGTTTGTGAGGGTGTGTGTCCAAACTTTCGTCAAACATGCCAAATTTTTTACCACATCATCTTGGTGGCATGAAATTACATCAACCAAGGTTTCATGTGTTTCTGATCTTTTCTTAATTTTTTGGAATTTAAATGCCATGGCACTCCATGCTTAATTTAATCATAGCCGTTAGACCAATATGTTTGAAAATTCCTTCCAATTTACTGCACATGGAATTAAATCGCACACAAGTACGCAAATATGATTTTTCAAACCGTTATGGTTAGCCGTTGCATGTACATCTAGTTCTGATTTGAATTACGGTCATTAAATGGCTAGAAAATCACTTAAATGTCTTCAAAAGGTCAAATGACCCCTGAAATTTTCCAAAATTTGACATGACAGTTGTATTAGTGCACATTACACGTAGAAAAAGTTTGAAGGCCGTAAGAGGAAGCTATCTCCCGTTTGTCATCAAACATGCATTGTTCCCTCTCGGAACCACGAGCCTTCTAGTGAGTTGCTCCGGTTGTGAGGGGTGTGTGTCTAAACTTTCATCAAACATGCCAAAAAATTTACCACATCATCTTGGTGGCATGACATTACATCAACCAAGGTTTCATGTGTTTCTGATCTTTGTTTAATTTTTTGGAATTTAAATGCCATGGAACTCCATGCTTAATTGTGTCATAGCCGTTAGATCAATATGCTTGAAAATTCCTTCCAATTTACTACACATGGAATTAAATCGCACACAAGTACACAAATATGATTTTTTAAACCGTTATGGTTTGCCGTTGCATGTACATCTAGTTCTAATTTGAATTACGGTCATTAAATGGCTAGAAAATCACTGAAATGTCTTCAAAAGGTCAAATGACGCCTGAAATTTTCCAAAAATTTGACATGACAGTTGTATTAGTGCATGATACACGTAGAAAAAAATTGAAGTGCGCAAGAGGAAGATATCTCCCATTCGTCATCAAACATGCATTGTTCCCTCTCGGAACCACGAGCCTTCTACTGAGTTGCTCTGGTTTGTGAGGGGTGTGTGTCCACACTTTCGTCAAACGTGCCAAAAAAATTACCACATCATCTTGGTGCCATGACATTACATCAACCAAGGTTTCATGTGTTTCTGATCTTTTTTTAATTATTTGGAATTTAAATGTCATGGCACTCCATGCTTAATTGTGTCATAGCCGTTAGACCAATATGTTTGAAAATCCTTCCAATTTACTGCAGATGGAATTAAATCGCACACAAGTACACAAAATATGACTTTTTCAAACCGTTATGGTTAGCTGTTGCATGTACATGTAGTTCAAATTTCAATTATGGTCATTAAATGGCTAGAAAATCACTTAAATGTCTTAAAAGGTCAAATGACCCCTGTAATTTTCCAAAATTTGACATGACAGTTGTATTAGTACTACAAATTTTCTCGTACATTTAAGACACCATCCGCTGCCACTTTACTCCAAATTCGTCTTTCACAGCTAATAAAAAAATATCTACAACATCACACATAGTTGTTTTGTAGGAACCGTTTGCGATGAAAATTTCTGGGTCTATTTAAGTCTTCCTCCTTAAGCTTCGCCGGCTCGTGTGCTCCAGTGCTGGCAACCCCCGAATCCACGAATCCCGATCCCCGTTCCCGCACCCCCTTCTTGCAAAGATGACGCCGTGGAAATGCTTCGTGAAGGCCCGTACGATGGCCGCCCCCCCAGCGCCGCTGCCTGCACCGAGAGCGCGGCCGCCTACGCCGAGAGTGCCGCCGCATCCGCATTGAGCGCGGACGCTTCCACTGAGAGGGCGTCTGCGGCAGCCGACATGGCAGTTGTAGCAGCCGAGACGGTTGCAGCTACTGCTACGACGGCGGCTGCAAACACCGGGAGCGCTCGAGCTGCCGTCCGTGCCGCCGATGTCGCCTGGCCCGGGTCGAGGCCATCCACGCCAAGATATTCGAGGCCATCTCGGAATCCAGCATGCAACCCATGACCGAAAAGGTGGCGGTGGCCATGGAGCACCTGCTTCTTCATGAGGTCGTCGAGCGGGAGCTGGAGATGCAGGAGGCGGCGGAGATCGAGGAGCGCCAGGAGGAGGAGTTGCGCGTGGCCGAGGTCGAGGTAGAGAAGAGTCTGTCCGTCGAGGAATCGGCAATGGAGTACCAACGCGAGCTCTGGCGCAGCCACTACTATGAGTACTACAACCTTGAGGGCAGCGCCGAGGACGAGGACGAGGTCGACTTGAGCAGGGGGGACGCGGAGTCCACCAACGGCGGCATGTCACCAGGACAAGTCATCGACGTCTCATCTCACACCGGCGATGCATAGGCCGGCGCGGCGGCGGATTTGTTAAAATTATGCGTACTTAGGCTTTTTTTAATGCTGGTCTTTTGTTAAAGCAATGTTTAGGTCAACTGGCTCTGTTTAATTACTAAAATTGCTCGATTAGTAAGTGTGGTTTGTCTGCTATACGCTCTTTTGTGTGCCCAAATTAGCAAGCGGTGTTAAATTATGCAATGACGTACCCGGGGAAATTTCCACCAAAATTTGAATTATCAAGCTCATCCCATGCGCGCAAAGCATAAGAATCATTTGCGATGCACACAATCGTTCAAAGTGAATGGTGTCCGGTGGCACCCCGCGCAATGTTTCCCTCCACATTTCAAAATTTTTGGCCGAAATATCTACCCCCTTCCCCACCCCCTTTTCTCCCCGACCACAAGTTACATTTCCCCTACTTCCTCCTTCCTTCCTTCTTAAGCTATATCCACTTCCTCGCTTGCTTCCTCGCTCTTGGCGTCTCGCATCCTACCGCCGGGGGGGGGGGGGGGCATGGTCTTCTTCAAAGACCTCTTCAGCGGTTCCTCCTCCTCCGACGACTCCTTCACCACCCGGGTATGCCTCTCTTCTCTCTCTCGGGCTATGACTTGGAATGAAGGATTTTTACCCGGCGGTCGATTTGAGTCATTTCTTCCTCTTGTAGCTCCCAGGACCATCAGTGGCAATGAATGGAGCGGGGTGGCTGAAGATCTATCTGCTCGTTGTCACCATCAATCTCCATGCGTGAAGCTAGTTGCGTATGATCTGTGGATAGTGGGAGGAAGTTTCTGGCATGTGCAGAGAAGGTTAGACCCTCTTTCGTTGTTACAGATCATTTGTTAGATGTGATTCAGACACTGCCACGGTCCCAACCCATTCATACCACACCTTCAACCAAACACATCCTATGACAATGTCACAGTTTGTAGCTAGTATCTAAAATTGTTGCCATCTCATCAGCGGTGCCATTAAAAAATTATTTGGCACCGCTTCAGTAGTTTGTGCAGCCAACTTTGGTCCACACATCTGAGCAGTCAAGCAGTAAAATACTAAATCTTTATGGCACGAAGGAACTGGGCATCAGAGCAACTAGGTGCTCCGGAGTCCGGGTCCCTGATTTTTTTCCGCTGCATCGGCTCGCCAGTGCAGGGCAACGGTGCGAGATGTAGCAACAGTTGTCTTTACACCAGTTTTGGCATACATAGTGGACGGACTTAGTGCTATTAGTTCTATGTTACTAAATTTGTGCATGCATGTACACACCTGTTAGTATCAATTTGCTGTCATCCAAACACTGTCGCTATGCTGTTGCAGT
Organism: Triticum aestivum; assembly: GCF_018294505.1. Taxonomy (NCBI): domain Eukaryota; kingdom Viridiplantae; phylum Streptophyta; class Magnoliopsida; order Poales; family Poaceae; genus Triticum; species Triticum aestivum. The sequence goes on along the minus strand of NC_057796.1, from coordinate 330,615,079 downwards.
TATATTTACCTTCCTCGTAAAATGTTCAATTTGTTATTTATTGTACATGAGTAAGAACTTGTAGCGTTGTTGTAGTTAATTATAGCTTCTGATGTTTCAAAATTTGGTTGTTGTCTTAGTAGCAATTAATTCATTTGCACATTGATCTTTTTGAGAAGATATGTCATAATTAACATGTTTCTTCAGTTTTTCAAAATAAGCATTGGTGATTTTCTATGTTGCTATAAACCCATTTCCCCTACAATTGTTACTGATCTAGTTTTAAATATTATAGGATGAACGGAAGTGTTCTTACTTGGAGTGGGTTGATCAAGAGTGGCCACAGTCTTTGAAGATGTGCCTAGAAAAGCTCTGGAGCATGTATGAGGAAGAGAACAGAGGTAGGCTTAGAGAAAGTGTTGTCAACGCTGAAGAATATTTGAAGATGCGGGATAAAAAGAGGAAGGTGGAGAATGAGCTCAGATTTTTAAATCAGACTTTGCTAAGATGGTGTTGGCGAAGGAGGAGGCACTTTCCCAGTTGGCCAGTGCAAAACAGGTTCTTACTGAACTGAAAGCAGAGGTGGATAAGACGAGCCTGGATGATCTCGATTAGGGAAATGAATATATTGTTAATATTGTTCTTATGAAGTTGAACTAGCTATATGTTGTACTGTGTTGTTTTCAAGTAGCTACGTACTGTGATGTTAAAATATATTTATGTGCCTGATATGAAATTGGCAAATAGCTGTTCGATATGAAATGTGAATTTGCGTAATACTGGAATTATTAATTATAAACTAATAAACCTGCTAAATGTGTCATGGAACTTTGCAGACGGTTCTAGCAGTAAAAGCGCTTGTGATGGATAGCCCAATGCCACACAGTTTTCTTCATCAAATCGTGTGTGATGTAGTTGATAAAAGCAAACGGTTAACCAAGGCAGAGCATGTGTGATAGTTACACCTATCACACACGAGCCAATAAATAAACTTGTGTGGGATGTACATACGAACGGAAACGTTTTCCCTAGATTGACTGTGTGGGATGTACATATGAACGGAAATGTTTTCCCTGGATTGACTGTGTGGGATGTACATTTGAACGGAAATGTTTTCCCTGGATTGACTGTGTGGGATGTACATACGAACGGAAATGTTTTCCCTGGATTGATAGTGTGGGATGTACATAAGAACGGAAATGTATTCCTTCGATTGACTGTGTGTGATATACATACGAACGGAAATGTTTTTCAGGGATTCACCATGTGGGATATACATAAGAACAGAAATGGTTGGGTTTCGATGCCTCGCTCGATCGCACATGAGCCCCATGAGGGCATATCCCCGACGGTTTCTGGGTCGTGTGGGAAGGACCCCCCTATTGCCCGCACTCACTTGGCGACGGTTCCAAATGTCGTCGCGAAAAGGGGTTAAAACCGTTTGTATAGCACCGACGCGTACCAATGAAGGGATGATGCAGTATAGCTACGGTAGGTATTTCCCTCGGTTCCGAAACCAAGGTTATCTAACGAGTAGGAGAACTAAGAAACACTACGTAAACGGTACCTGTACACAAAGAACAAAACCTCGCGACCTAACGCGTAAGAGGGGTTGTCAATCCCTCCCCGGTAAAAGATAGATTAAATAATACGAGTTTGGATAAATAGATCTGAATAAAATACTAAATAAAAGATGCAAATAAAAAGTGCAGCAAGGTATATTTGGATTTTTGGAATAATAGATCTGGAAACAAAAGCGATGAAAAATAGATCGGAAAGCAATATGATAAAAGATAAACCCGAGGGCCGTAGATTTCACTAGTGGCTTCTGTCGAGAAAATAGCATACGGTGGGAAATTGATAGAAGATCAAATAATCATGATGATATCCAAGGCAATGATCATTATATAGGCATCTGATGTCGCTTGAACTACATCGGGATTTCCCCAAAGAGGAAGGGATGATGCAGTACAGCTACAATAGGTATTTCCCTCAGCTATGAAACCAAGGTATCAATCTAGTAGGAGAACCAAGCAACACTATGTAAACTATACCTGCACACAAAGAACAAATACTTGCAACCTGACGCTTATGAGGGGTTGTCAATCCCTCTACGGGTACAGTGCCAGAAATTGTCAAGTTGACGGGTTAAAAATCGTGATAGATTGGATAAATAGATCTCGATAAAACGCGAAATAAAAAATTGCAGCAAGGTATTTTTGGGTTTTTGATAATATAGATCTGAAAATAAAAGATGCAAATGAAGGAAAAAAGCAAATAGCAATGCAAATCTGAAAATATATGATGGGAAAGTAGACCCGGGGGCCGTAGATTTCACTAGTGGCTTCTCTCGAGAAAATAGCATACGATGGGTAAACAAATTACTATTGGGCAATTGATAGAACATCGAATAATTATGACGATATCCAGGCAATGATCATTATTTAGGCATCACGTCCAAGATTAGTAGACCGACTCTTGCCTGCATCTACTACTATTAATCCACACATCGACCGCTATCCAGCATGCATCTAGTGTATTAAGTTCATGGAGAAACGGAGTAATGCATTAAGAATGATGACATGATGTAGATGAGATCTATTCATGTAGGAATAGCCCCCATATTGTTATCCTTAATAGCAACGATACATGTGTCTTGCTGCCCCTTCTGTCACTGGGAAAGAACACCGCACGATCAAACCCATCACAAAAAGCACCTCTTCCCATGGCAAGAAAAATCAATCTAGCTAGTCGGCCTAACTAAACCAAAGATTCAAAGAAGAAATACGAGGCTATAAGTAATCATGCATATAAGTGGTCAAAGAAAACTCAAATAACTTTCATGGACATAGATCTGATCATAAACTCAAAGTTCATCGGATCCCAACAAACACACTGCAAAAATAGTTAGATCAAATAGATCTCCAAGAGACCATTGTATTGAGAATCAGAAAGAGAGAAGAAGCCATCTAGATACTGCATACGGACCCGTAGGTCTATGATGAACTACTCACGCATCATCGGAGAGGCATAAATGAGGATGATGAACCCCTCCATGATGGTGTGTAGATTGGATCTCGTGGTTCTGGAACTTGCGGCGACTGTAATTGTTTTTCTTTGACTCCCCTAGGTTTTTTTTGGAATATTTGGGTATTTATAGGGCGAAGAGGCGGCGCAGGAGACTACCGAGGTGGGCACAACCCATCTGGCGGCCTCCAGGCGGGCCCTGGTGGGTTTAGCCCCCCTCGGGGCTCCCCTTTGTTACTTCTTTGGCCCATCTTGTGTCTTCTAGCCTGAAAAAGTTCTCCAAAAATTTTCGCTGTGTTTGGAGTCCATTTGGTACTGATATTCTGCGAAGTGAAAAACAAGCAAAAAACAGCAACTGGCACTAGGCACTATGTCAATAGGTTAGTCCCAAAAAATGATATAAAGTTGCTATAAAATGATTGTAAAACATCCAAGAATGATAATATAACAACATGGAACAATAAAAAAATATAGATACGTTGGAGACGTATCAGCTCACGTCCAAGATTAGTAGACCGAAATGATTCTGCATCTACTACTATTACTCCACACATCGACCGCTATCCAGCATTCATCTAGTGTATTAAGTTCATGGAGAAACGGAGTAATGCAGTAAGAACAGTGACATGATGTAGACACGATCTATTCATGTAGGGATAGACCCCATCTTGTTATCCTTAAAAGCAATGATACATATGTGTCTCGCTACCCCTTCTGTCACTGGGTGAGGACACCGTAAGATCGAACCCATCACAAAGCACCTCTTCCCATGGCAAGAAAAATTGATCTAGTTAACCTAACTAAATCATAGATTTGAAGAAGAAATATGAGGCTATAAGTAATCATGCATAGAGATCAAAAGAAGACTCAAAAAATATCCATGGATAGAAACTGATCATAAACTCGATCTTCATCAGATCCCAACAAACACACCACAAAAAGTCATTACATCAAATAGATCTCCAAGAGAAAATTACATTGAGAATAAAAAAGAGAGAGAAAGCCATCTAGCTACTGCCTACGGACTCGTAGGTCTATGGTGGACTACTCACGCATCATCGGAGAGGCACCAATGAGATGATAAACCCCTCCGTGATGGTGTAGATTGGATCTCGTGGTTCTTGAACTTGCGGCGGTTGGAATTGTGTTTCGTTTGCTCCCCTAGGGTTTCTGGAATTTTTGGAGATTTATAGAGCTGAGAGGCGGTGGAGGAGACCCCTATGGGCCCCACAACCCATCAGGGCATACTAGGGGCCTCTGGCGTGCCCTGGTGTCTTGTGGGCCCCACGGGCCTCCCCCAGGTGCTTCCTTGGCTCCCAAGTTGTCTTTTGGTCCAAAAAGTTTCATGGCATTTGGACTTTGTTTGGTACTGATATTCTGCGAAGTAAAAACCAAGCAAAAAACAACAACTGGCACTGGGCACTATGTCAATAGGTTAGTCCCAAAAATGATATAAAATTGCTATAAAATAATTATAAAACATCCAAGAATGATAATATAACAACATGGAACAATCAAAAATTATAGATACGTTGGAGATGTATCAAAGTGCGCAGCGGGGGTTGGTGCAGCGGCAAATGAGGACGGAGTCGACCGTGGAGCGAGGCTTGCCGGCCGGAGCAAGGAGGCGGGATCGGCCATGGATGGACGTGTTGGGGAACATAGTATTTCAAAAAAAATGCCTACGATCGCGCAAGATCTATGTAGGAGAAGCATAGCAACGTGAGGGGAGAATGTGTCCACGTACCCTCATAGATCGAAAGCGGAAGTGTTTAGTAACGCGGTTGATGTAGTCGAATGTCTTCGCTATCCAACCGATCTAGTACCGAACGCACGGCACCTCCGCGATCTGCACACATTCAGCTCGGTGACGTCACTCGTACCCTTGATCTAGCTGAGGCCGAGGGAGAGTTTCGTCAGCACAATGGTGTGGTGACGGTGATGATGAAGTTACCGACGCAGGGCTTCGCCTAAGCACTACAACGATATGATCGAGGTGTGAAACTATGGAGGGGGGCACCACACACGGCTAAAATATCAACTTGTGTGTTCTAGGGTGCCCCCTTCCCACGTATATAAAGGAGGGTGGGAGGAGGAGGCCGGCCAGGTGAGGCGCGCCCAAGGGGGGGGAGTCCTATTCCAAGTAGGATTCGTCCCCCCCTTTCCTACTTCCACAAGGAGAAGGGGGAGGAGTAGGACAAGAGAACGGAAGGGGGGGAGCCCCCCTAGCCCTAGTCCAATTCGGTTTGGGCTAGGGGGCCCGCGCCACACCTTGGCCTGCCTCCTCTCTTCCACCACTAGGCCCATGAGGCCCCATAACTTCCCGGGGGGTTCCGGTAACCCCCCGTACTCCAAAACTTATCCGAAACGACCCGAACCATTCTGGTGTCTGAATGTAACCTTCCAATATATAAATCTTTATGTCTCGACCATTACAAGACTCCTCGTCATGTCCGTGATCACATCCCGGACTCCGAACAACCTTCGAAACATCAAATCACATAAACTCATAATACAAATCGTCATAGAACGTTAAGCGTGCGGACCCTAAGGGTTTGAGAACTATGTAGACATGACCGAGACACCTCTCCGGCCAATAACCAATAGCTGAACCTGGATGCTCATATTGGCTCCTACATATTCTACGAAGATCTTTATCGGTCAAACCGCACAAGAACATACGTTGTTCCCTTTGTCATCGGTATGTTACTTGCCCGAGATTCGGTCGTCGGTATCATCATCCCTAGTTCAATATTGTTAGCGGCAAGTCTCTTTACTCGTTTCATAATGCATGATCCCACAACTATCTCATTAGTCACACTGCTTGCAAGGCTTATAGTGATGTGCATTATCGAGAGGGCCTAGAGATACCTCTCCGACAATCAGAGTGACAAATCCTAATCTCGATCTATGCCAACTCAACAAACACCATCGGAGACACCTCTAGAGCATCTTTATAATCACCCAGTTACATTGGGACATTTGATAGCACAATAAGTGTTCCTTCGGTATTCGGGAGTTGCATAATCTCATAGTCATAGGAACATGTATAAGTCATGAAGAAAGCAATAGCAATAAAGTAAACAATCATAGTGCTAAGCTTACAATTGTCTCTTGCCCATCACATCATTCTCTAATGATGTGATCCCGTTCATCAAATGACAACACATGTCTATGGCTATGAAACTTAACCATCTTTGATTAACGAGCTAGTCTAGTAGAGGCATACTAGGGACACTCTGTATGTCTATGTATTCACACATGTACTAAGTTTCCAGTTAATACAATTCTAGCATGAATAATAAACATTTATCATGATATAAGGAAATATAAAAAACAACTTTATTATTGCCTCTAGGGCATATTTCCTTCAGATTCCCACTTGCACTAGAGTCAATAATCTAGATTACATAGTAATGATTCTAACACCCATGGAGTCTTGGTGCTGATCATGTTTTGCTCGTGAGGGAGGCTTAGTCAATGGGTCTACAACATTCAGATCCGTATGTATCTTGCAAATCTCTATATCTCCCTCCTTGACTTGATCGTGGATGGAATTGAAGCGTCTCTTGATGTGCTTGGTTCTCTTGTGAAATCTGGATTCCTTTGCCAAGGCAATTGCACCAGTATTGTCACAAAAGATTTTCATTGGACCCGATGCACTAGGTATGACACCTAGATCAGATATGAACTCCTTCATCCAGACTCCTTCCTTTGCTGCTTCGGAAGTAGCTATGTATTCTGCTTCACACGTAGATCCCGCCACGACGCTGTGTTTAGAACTGCACCAACTGACAGCTCCACCATTCAATATAAATACGTATCCGGTTTGTGACTTAGAGTCATCCGGATCAGTGTCAAAGCTTGCATCGACGTAACCATTTGAGACGAGCTCTTTATCACCTCCATAAATGAGAAAGATATCCTTAGTCCTTTTCAGGTATTTCAGGATTTTCTTGACCACTGTCCAGTGATCCACTCCTGGATTACTTTGGTACCTCCCTGCTAAACTAATAGCAAGGCACACATCAGGTATGGTACACAGCATCGCGTACATGATAGAACCTATGGCTGAAGCATAGGTAATGACTTTCATTTTCTCTCTATCTTCTGTAGTGGTCGGGCATTGAGTCTGACTCAACTTCACACCTTGTAACACAGGCAAGAACCCTTTCTTTGCTTGATCCATTTTGAACTTCTTCAAAACTTTATCAAGGTATGTGCTTTGTGAAAGTCCAATTAAGCGTCTTGATCTAAATCTATAGATCTTGATGCCCAATATATAAGCAGCTTCACCGAGGTCTTTCATTGAAAAATTCTTATTCAAGTACCCTGTTATGCTATCCAGAAATTCAGTATCATTTCCGATCAATACTATGTCATCCACATATAATATCATAAATGCTACAGAGCTCCCACTCACTTTCTTGTAAATACAGGCTTCTCCAAAAGTCTGTATAAAACCATATGCTTTGATCACACTATCAAAGCGTATATTCCAACTCTGAGATGCTTGCACAAGTCCATAAATGGATCGCTGGAGCTTGCACACTTTGTTAGCACCTTTTGGATTGACAAAACCTTTTGGTTGCATCATATACAACTCTTCTTTAAGATGTCCATTAAGGAATGCAGTTTTGACATCCATTTGCCAAATTTCATAATCATAAAATGCGGCAATTGGTAACATGATTCGGACGGACTTAAGCATCGCTACGGGTGAGAAAGTCTCATCGTAGTCAACTCCTTGAACTTGTCGAAAACCTTTCGCAACAAGTCAAGCTTTATAGACAGTAATATAACCGTCAGCGTCAGTCTACTTATTGAAGATCCATTTATTCTCTATGGCTTGCCAATCATCATGAAAGTCAACTAAAGTCCACACTTTGTTCTCATACATGGATCCCATCTCAGATTTCATGGCCTTAAGCCATTTCGCGGAATCTGGGCTCATCATCGCTTCCTCATAGTTCGTAGGTTCGTCATGGTCAAGTAACACGACTTCCAGAATAGGATTACCGTACCACTCTGGTGCGGATCTTACTCTAGTTGACCTACGCTCAGCATCGCTACGCCAAAGTCAGATTACTACAGACTGTTTTGTTTTGACAGATTCTGTTTTCTTTGTGTTGTGTGCTTATTTTGATGGCTCTATGGTTTTCTTTGATGAGTTTTTGCCATAGAAAAGTTGGAATACAGTAGATATAATACAAAAACAAAATATGAATTGGTTTGATACAACACTTATAGTAGTAGTTTGCTTTCTTATACTAATGGATCTCACGAAAGTTTTGTTGAGTTTTGTGATTGAAGTTTTCAAGTTTTGGGTTATCTTACGATGGATGAAGGAAGGATGTAATAGCCTAAGCTTGGGGATGCCCCGGCTTCCCAAGCTATTATCCAAAAATGAGCAACCAACTAAGCTTGGGGATGCCCCCGAGTGGCATCCCCGCTTCCTTCCAACAACTACGGTATTTTACTCGAGATTATATTTTTATTCGTCACATGATATGTGTTTTGCTTGGAGCTTCTTGTATGATATGTGTCTTTGCTTGTTTTATTTTGTGTTCTAAGTCATCAATCCTTGCTGGATACACCTATTTGAGAGAGCCAAAATTATATCATGACTTGTTAGAATTGCTCTCTATGCTTCACTTAAATCTTTTATGAGCTAGGACTTGCCATAGTGCTTCACTTATATCTTTTTGACCATGGTGTGCTTTGTTATTTTTTAAGAAATGCTCTCTTCCTTCACTTAGATTTATTTGAGAGTTAGTAAAAGTTTGAAGAAATTCTCTCTTGCTTCACTTAAATTATTTTGAGAGAAAGAAAATTTGTTATGCTCATGATCTTCACTTATATTTGTTTGAGCTTATGAAAAGCAACACATGAAAATTAGTCCCAAAGTAATAGATATCCAAGAATGATAAAGAAAAGAAGAAAATGTCATGAAGATCGTTGGACAAAATAAACTTGATTCTTAGTAATAGTTTTGAGATATGATGATGTGATATGTGAGTTATGTTGATGAGTAATTGTGCTCTAGTAAGAATATTGGTGTTAAGGGTTGTGATTCCCTATGCATGCACGAAATTCAATAATCATGCAATGAAAATTATATCCTACTTGTGGTGCATTATTCAGTGTTAATTATGCTTAATGCTTTCTTATGAGATTATTCGTTTCTTGGTTGGTCGCTTCTCAATCTTTTTGCTAGCCTTCATTTTGCACTAAGTATGATCTCTACTTGTGCATCCAAAATCCTTTAAACTAGTTTTGCCACATGAGTCCACTATATCTACCTATATGCGGTATTCTTTTTCCGTTCTAAGCAAATTTGCATGCGCCATCTCTAATTTTCAAAATAAACTTATCTTTTGTGTGTTTGTTTCGCTCGCGGAAAGGTAACGAGTGGCTAATATTTTCCATGCTAGATGTGTTATTCTCCAGATGAGTGTTTATTCACTTATCATTGCACGAGAGTAAGGCAAAGGTTTTAGGGATGCCCAGTCCCGCAATGCAAAAAAAAATATTTACTTTATGTTGTCAAGTAATAAATTCCTTGGAAAGTGTTGGTATGGAAGGCACCCGTGGATACGGCTAGCCATGGAAAGTGAAAGTATGGTGGAAAAAGGAATAAACTTTATTTTCTGTTTGGGAACCGCCTATGGCATATCTAGCCTGGAAAGTGTTCATAGCTCTACGTCGTTTTCGTTGGTGGGATGGATACACCTCCCAAAATGTTTTTATCTCTAATTTTTCGCTTTGAGCTCTGGCACCTCTACAAATCCCTACTTTCCTCCGCGAAGGTCCTTTCTTTTACTTTATGCATTTTTTTATTTTGAAATTTGAGTCTCCATCTTCTCTACAAAGCACCAACTAGGAGGCAATATGATCGTGCTCAAGTATTGGGTGTAGTTAATATTCGAGTGTGTTTCATGAATGGATCAATGTTTGAGCATGATGAGCTAGGGATAACTTGTTTTAGCATTGATATTTTGAAAGACATGGTTGCTTGTTGATATGCTTGAGTATCTAAATTATTATGTCAAAACTAGACTATTGCTTCGAATCACATAAAAGTCCAAATGTCCATGCTATAAAGAAAAGAGTATGATATGACTTGATGAACAACACTCCACATCAAAAATTCTGTTATTATCACTTACCTACTCGAGGACGAGTAGGAGTTAAGCTTGGGGATGTTGATACGTCTCCAACATATCTATAATTTTTTATTGTTCCATGTTGTTTTAATATCAATCTTGGATGTATGTTCTAATCAATTTATAGTCATTTTATATCATTTATTGGTACTAACCTATTGACATAGTGTCAAGTGTCAGTTGCAGTTTTTTCCATGTTTTTTACATCGCAGGAAATCAATATCAAACGGAGTCCAAATGCCACGAAACTCCATGATGATTTTTTATGGGCCAGAAGAAAGGCAATGGGCCCTGGTTGCACTTGGGGGGTGCCCCGAGGGGGGCACAACCCAACAGGGCGCGCCAGGAGGCCCAGGCGCGCCCTGGTGGGTTGTGCCCACCTCTGTGCCCCCGGACCGCCTCTTTGCTCTATAAATACCCCAAAAATACCAGAACCCTAGGGGAGTCGATGAAATATTCATCCAGCCACCGCAGAGTCCAGAACCACCAGATCCAATCTAGACACCTTCATGGAGAGGTTCACCATTTCCATTGGTGCCTCTCTGATGATGCGTGAGTAGTTCTTTGTAGACCTTCGGGTCCGTAGTTAGTAGCTAGATGGCTTTCTCTCTCTCTCTCGCTGAATTCTCAATACAATGGTCTCTTGGAGATCCATATGATGTAACTCTTTTTGCGGTGTGTTTGTCGGGATCTCACTGGTGCGCGTCGGTCCTAAACAAACAGTTTAAAACCCCTTTCCGCGATGGCATTTGGAACCATCGCCAAGTGAGTGTGGGCGATAGGGGGGTCCTTCCCACACGACCCAGAAACCGTCGGGGATAGGGCCCCTACAGTACTCCTACTCTTTTCTGCTTGCATTGCCATCGCAGTCGGTATTCTGTGGTGCTACGTTTACGATGCGCGGCCCATCACAAACGGTTCACTATTATAGAACGTGTATGATGTGCGGCCCATCACAAACGGTTCACCGTTAAGAAGATTAGCTAATCGTCGTACGAGTGTCGGACAGGATTACGAAACATCAGACCGTCGTAACATCGTTGTACACGACAACTATCGCACACGCTATTCTGTGGTGCAACATTTACGATGCATACTTCATCAGAAACAGTTCATGGTTGCGAATCGTGTACGATAAGGCAACTAACACAAACGTCTAGTTTGCCCGCACCGTATGTGATATTGTCTGACATCGCACACGCTTCGCAAACGGCAACTGTGTGCATGCTTGCACACGTTTCCTCTCTGTGAACCGTCTTGGATTATGGTGCATATCGCAAACGTATGTGTTTTACCAACCATGTGTGCCGTAACAACCTGGAGAGCGTAATTTCACCATAATTTAATTGCTGCTTTTCCAAATTGTACCGGATTTGGATTTGAATTTGAATGTATGCTACAGCTTTATTCATATCCATCAGGTTCAAACAACCAATGCATTATTCGATTCATAGGTACATATGTTCAAGAATTACATAAGAACCAAATAAAGAATGATGAACCACAGTTGTATACTTGTACTATTAAAGACGGTAAAGAAAGAGGCGAAATATATTCTGGTTGCTGAACAAGGTGAAGCGGAATGCCCATATTGTGCCCTCCTCCATGCAGAAGGCACGCACGACTCTAGTCCAACCCCTTGTGATGGATGACCGCCCATCCTTCACGGTCTTCATGAAAACATCTAGATAATCATCGTGTTCTGGTAGAAATACTTTAACCTTTGCATGCCCACCAATCATGTAGTTTGAGAGGTAATCTTGAGTAAACTGCTTTGGCAACCACTGCAAAGGAATAAGATTTCAGACATTGTCATCTAACACAACTCATTATGGGCAGTAAAAAGAAGGCTGCAGAGTTCTTACATACCATCCTGCAGTTCGCTGTTGTCTTGGATAAAGTGTAAACAAATAGTTTAATTGACATCTTTGGACCCATTTTACTAACAATCTTTATCAGCTTCCTCACTTGATGCTGGTTCATCGATATCTCATTGCCCCATACGCAGAAAGGGTCGAAACGCGGATCTTTACCAATGACATATGTACCTAAAAGCACCAAGTTAATATTAGAAGCTAAACAGCAATTGCACAATGATGTAGTACAACACTCTATTATAATATGTCTATATACATCCGTATGTGGTAGTCCATTTGAAATCTCTAAAAATACAAATATTTAGGAACGGAGGGAGTATCTTATAACATCCAATATACTCACATATTAGATGAATTAACATCTTATATTATGGGCCGGAAGGAGTTTAGTTCATTCTTAAAAATTATCTGTTGTTGTATCCACGGGTTACAGTTAGTTTGAGCTAGTTCGGGCTCAAATAGCCCTAAAGTATATCTAAACATGAGGGCTAGTTTGAGCTAGTTGCATCTATAACCCACCCAAAAAACTAGTATCCAAGGTGCTAATTGGAGCTAGTTCTCCTAGTGCATTTATTGTCAATCTAACCCTGCCATCCAAACAACTCTTTGGATGGAGTTAGTTTAGGGTTAGTAATGAGCTAGAAACTAACTCTAACCTCTAGCTAAGTTGAGTATCCAAATAGGGTTGTGTTGTTGTTGTTGCTGCTGCTGCTCTTCTACGTATATCTAGACATCATTAGAACATTAATGTAACACTCTTCCTTGTTCCTATGTAGCCTAGGATTGCATATTTAGACATTAAGTAGAGTGCATGTTGCTATGTAGCCTCAGATATATTACATATGGCCCTAGTTAACCTAAGAAAAATGGGTTGCAGATATATTCAGTTAAAAGTCTGATTCACCGATTAGTCCCTTATCAGGCGCCGGCCTATATGGTACCAGCTACGGATATCCTGAACAGTGAGCAGATATAAGCCATGGGGTGAAACTAACCTCGATGGAAAATAGCAGTCGTTCCCAAAATTGTCCTGTGTAGGTACATCAAGAAGCATGTTAAGCACAACAGGCTAAACATCAACCAAAATTACACATGGCAGACAAAATAATCTCCAAAAGATAGCTTCAGTGTGCAGGTTTAAGCACGCTAGTAAAGCAAAACAAGTGAAAGGTGTGCTAACTACAACAGGCCTAACATTTAACAACAAGCAAACATGGTCATTCAAACTGGTATTGTGCCGGTTTAAGTACACTGGTTATCGTTAAACAAAAATGGAAAGGCGTGTTAACTACAAGATGCAGCAACCAAATGTAGTCATTCATAGTGGTATTGTTGAAACTGGTACTGATGAAATTGAACTGCACAGTTCATACTTGCACATATAGAACATCACGTTGTGAATAACTGGAATAAACAAGGCATACTACGAACAACCAAAGATAGCATTTGAAACTGAACATATGCTAACTACAAACAACCAAACAATCAAAAAACTTTAAAAGAGGCATATGCTAGCTATAACAGGCTTAACAGCAAGCAAATATATGCATTCCTATCGGTATGTTTAAAACTGGATTGATGAAATGTACTGCATGGTAAATAATTGCACATATAGAGCATCACATTGTGAACAACAGAAATAAACAAATCATGGGTTTCCTCACTTGTCACAGATGGGCTCGTTCCCGTGGGAAGAGCACGGATCCTGGATGCACTCCATGTTGTCGCAGATGGGATCCTTCCCCTTGGAAGAGCATAGCTGTAGGGTGCCCTCCCTGATGTCGCAGACGGGCGCTTTCCCCTTGGAAGAGCAGATGGGCTCTTTCCCCTTGGAAGAGCCGGAGAGGGTGCCCTCCTCTTGGTCGCCATCGATGAGGTCTGACTTGGAAGCTGTGGATCCCAAGCCAGTGTCACAGAATGTGTCCTTTAGAAATGACAAAAGGAGCTTGATGGCGATGTAGAATGGCAAATTGTTGACAACGAGCCAGAGGAGATCAGCGGTGGGGCCATGGATGAGATCGACGGTGGTTGAACCCGAGGGGTTGGGGTGGGCCACTTAACCTGTGACACAGCCCGCCTCAAGGCGTCGCTGTCGATGACCTCGATGTCGTAGCTGGCGGAGAGACATGCCCGCATACTCTAGCCCGCTGCTTGAGTGTCTGCCGCCAATAATGGTCGTCAGCTTCCTCGGTGACGTCGGACGAAGAGACCGCTATACACCTCTTTTGGGCCAGTCGCTCCTCGAGCTCCATGGTAAGCGTAGCCGGGCTTAGGCTGCGACGCTCTGGAGTGGGCGATGGGGATGGGGATCTGTGGGAAAGGGGGCGTTTGGCAGGACTCATCTAAGAAACTCAGGGCGGCCTGGGTATGGAGATCGGTGGGTAAGCTGCATGGGCGAACCGGCAGATGTTGACAATGGAGGCCTTGCGGCGGCGGCGGGGACTTTGCTAGGGTTTCGAGCGAGGGAGGGGGTGTGTGTGTGCGCGCGCGCGCACGCCCGATGAGGTTTTGGTGTGTGTGTGTGTGGAGGGGGCGTGGGGTGTTTGAGGAAATGACGCGGGTACTGAAAATTTTACTACACGGGAGTCAAACGCGGGAGTGAAATGCCGGGCTATTGAAAATTTTGATGATAGTGCATCACACACGGTCCGGAGATAACAATCGTGTGTTATGAAAAAGAAAAACCCTCGAGGCAGGCGGATATTTTCGATGTAGGCGGGATTGGGAACAAGAAACATCGCACACGGTCCAGAGATAACAACCGTGTGTTATGAAACAGAAAAACCCTCGAAGCGGGCAGATATTTTTGAGAGGGGGAGCCTCATGGAGCCCAATGTACTATGCGGATGTGTGCGTGACAGGTGCACCGGCATGGCACATGGTTAGTTTGAGTGAACCGTGTCTGTTGCATCATCCGACTTGTCTAATGTTCATAAATTTGGCGAAAAATGACGCGGGAGAGGGTCAGAACACGAACACACTTGCATGTGGACCAAATTTATGTATCGAAAGGGTGGTTTGATTTTCAAATACCAAATGCAACTTCGATGTGGCACCTCTCTCACAAAGCGCACGGTATTGCTTGCTCCCACCCTCTCATATCGGCACGAAGGGAATCCTAAGCTATGAATGCATGCCCCCTCCCCCTCAACTGAGGTTCACGTAGCAAAGTGCGAAGTAGCTAGCAGCCCCCTCCTCCCTCGTGTCGGCATGAAGGGAATCCTAAGCTATATATGAATGCATGCCCCCCCCCCAACCGAGGTTCACCGTA